>NW_007732082.1:3540-11734 GCF_000696425.1 Galeopterus variegatus | reverse complement strand
ATGATGTGGCACAGGAATTAAGAACAAAATGATCAGTAATGGCAGAAGTAAATAGGGAAGGATTTATTGAGAAGATCAGTGAGTAGTATCAAATTTATACCACTTTGGAAGATCTCTTTACAAACTTTATAGTACAAATATCAGTATCCAGTACCTTATCTATGAATAAAAGGAGGAGGTACCTGCCAACTTGGAGTGTAAGTAGGGGTCTTTGCTTTGAGTATCCCTTACCCAAAATGCTTGGAACCAGAAGTGTTTTGGATTTTGGATTTTGTTGTATTTTGGAAGACTTGCATTATACTTACGGCTTGAGCATCCCTAATCTGAAAATTCAAAACCAAATGCTCCAATGACTAATAGTGAGAAGGAACATCCCTACCTCCATCACTGGTTCCCATTCCCATGCATGCTACCTACTGAGCGTCCAACACCAAATAATGACTACTGGTTCTTGCTATATTCCATATCTTGAAAGTCAGAGCCCCAACACACTGGATGTCATTCTAAGCTCATGCCTCAGCAGTACATTTAAGAGGTGCTGCCATAACAAAATATCATGAACTGGGTGGCTTAAAGAATAGAACTTCATTTTCTCATGTTGCTCAGGCTGTGCATGCAAGATCAAGGTGTCAGCATATGTGGCTTCTTCTGAGGTCTCCTTGGCTTGCAAGTGGCTGCCTTCTCACTGTGTCCTCATATGGTCCCCCCTCTGTGTGTGTTGTCAGTGTCCTAATCTCTTCTTATAAGGACACCAGTGATATTGAATTAGGGCCCACCCAACTGACCTCATTTTACCTTAATTACCTCTTTAACAGCCCTATCTTCAAATATAGTCACATTCTGAGTTACTGGGGGTTAGGATGTCAATATATGATTCTTTGGAGGACACAATTCAGCCTGTAACAGAGGTCATTCCAACACTCTATCTTGATGTCAGTTTCTGAGTGATGTGACTGATGGCACCACTGTCACTCCTCCTTTGCCATAAGGAATATTCCCTGGTGCAAAGAGATGTTATGCAGTATTTCATGATACATAACTCTGGCAGTCTGGGAAAATTGGATAGTGCTGGCCAAGACACCACAAGTAAGGAAGGCATGTCTGAAATATATATCAATCCCAGTAAGAATGAATTACCACCCCCTCTAAGTTAAGTGTCAAAGTAATCGATTTGACACTGTGTGGTTGGTGTCTTCAGGGGTTGCAATCATAGTGAGGGCTCGGTATCAATCTCCGCTGCTGCTGAGTTCTGGTCAGACATTCAGCAGTGGCAGAGCTAGGTCACCCTTGGGGAGAGGGAACCTATGTTGTTAGGCACATGCAAGGACTCTCTTTCTGCCACCACAGATTCTCCACTCATAAGCCCTCTGTGCAATCACTAGGGTGGTCTAGAGGAGAGACAGGCCACCTCCATACTTCCTTTCCTTTCTTGTAAACATTAATGTGAGAAACAAAAAACTTCCTATTTTGTACCTACTCTCATGGGCTCATCCAAATGTCTCTCTCCTAGGCCTCCTTACTCTTTCTTCCTATCTTAATTCTTCCAGGCTCTTGACTGACCAGCTAAACTCTGAAATTGCCCCTGATACCATGTCTATCCCATCTCAAGCCACTTCTCCTTCTGCATGAAGTTGATGATCAGGTGTATTGTTTAAGTTCTGCTTACCAGGAGTTTCTCTCTTCTCCATTGCCTTTCAGTGTCACCTGAGTGGGTCTGTGATACAGCAGTCAGCTGTTCCTACCAACTTCCTGCTCCAGCACACCCATGATCTGGGTCCCCATGTTTAGCTCCTTCATCAGCACAATGTGAGTGAAAGAACCAGACACAAAAGAGTGCATACTGTGTGGGGCCATTTAAATTTAGCACAATAATAAGTGAAACCAATCTCTGCTGACAGAAGTAAGGAGAGTGGTTCCCTTTGTAGGGGATGTTAGGTAATGACTGCAGAGAAGCACAAAGGTTTCTGGGGTGTCTGTAATGTTCTGTTTCCTGATTTGTGTGCTAATTACACAGGTGAGTTCATTTTGTGAGAGTCACTAAACTTTCTGCAACCATGCAGAATACGTACTTATGTAACCAAACATCAAATTATGACTTGTGCTACGTGCTGGTTAAACTTCAACAAATTTTACAAAAGCAAATGAAATGATAGCAGAGTTCAGTAAGTTTATGGATATAAAATTAACATATGAAAATCAATTTTAATTTTATAAAGATGGCCCTGAAAAATAGCAATATGAAAATTAAATGTTAAAAAGATACAAATTCAATAGCAGCAGAAACAAAAGCAAGTAATTAGAAATAATCTAATAAAAGATATGGAAGACCTCTAAGGGGTGGAAATCATACTTTACTGAGAGACATTAAAGGAGATTTAATAAACCAAGAGACATGTTTTGTTCATGGACTTAGAAACTCAACATTGTAAAGATGTAAATCGTGTATAGATTTAATTAAAATTAAAAACTCAATAGTTTTGGTTTTCGGGGGGAGAAGAAGGAGACGGAGAAATTTGACAAGTTTATTCCAGGCAGAGCCAAAAATTACCAACACACTCTTAAAGAGCAAAGTACAGAAAATATCTCCATCAGCTATTAAGATTCATCATTGACCACAATGTTAAGAAACAGGATTGAGATCCCAGTCACAGACTCATACTTGACAGCTGGTGGACACTTGATTTGTGATAAGGTGGTACTAGAAAAAAGGAAGAAAGACAATCTTTTGAATAATTGATGCCATGACAGTTGGTTATCAACTGGTAACAAAGTACCAAAATCACTCAACATAAAAAGAAAAAAATTAGTAAATGTGACCATGACCATATTAAATCAAGAACATCTGTTCACAGTACAAGAGAGTACAAAGATAAGGCACAAAATGGAGAAGATATTTGCAACAAATATAACTGACAAAGGACTCATCCATTAAACAACTCCAACAAATCAAAAAGAAAAAGCAGGTAGTCCATTAGAAAAATGGGGCTTGAACAGACATTTCACAAATGAGGAAATCCCAATTGTCAATAAACATTTGGAAAGCCCTGTGTCATTTATGACAGTTGCACTGGTGCCACTTTTTCAGCTTACACCTATGGCTGGTTGGGACCACCAGCTCATGCAGGAGGACAAAGGCTGAACTTGGTTCATAGGTAGATTGGCTTGACATGTGGTGCAAGCTGAACATGGATTGCAGCTGCACGGCAGCTTCACTCACTGGTGGCCCTGAAAAACAGCAGTAAAGAGAAATCCTCCCAGCAGGTCATCCACTTTGTGTGAATAGAGAAATGGCTCAAATTTGGAGTATACACAGGCTCATGGGATATCTCTGTACCAAATGACTTGGCTGGTTGGTTGTGCTGGAAGAAAATGGGTGGTAGATTGAGGATAAGGAGATCTGGGAAAGAGACACACGGATGGACCTCAAAGTGGGCACAAAATGTGCAGATCTTTGTATCGCATATTAATCCCTAGCAGACAGCCACCAAGGAAGGGGCTCCAAACAACTAATTAGACAGAATGACTTGGCCAGCTGATACCAGCCAGCCCCTGTCTGCCATAGGTCCATGTTCCAGAGTAACAGGCACATGAACAAGTAGCCATGGTGGCAAAGTGGGAGGCTATGTCTGGACCTGCCAGCATGAGCTCTCTCACCAAGGCTATCCTAGCTACTACTGCTCCTGAATATCCAACCTGCCATCAAGAAAGACAAATACTGAGACCCTGATATCATGCCATCCCTTGAGGAGTCTCCCCAACCACTTGATGGCCTTTGACCTTGGAAGGGACAATTCATCTTGACTAAAATTGGAACATGTTCAAGACACACTCTTCTTGCCTTCAAGGACTTAGCCAGCACTAACATCTGAGGACCTTCCAAAATGTTTAATCTGATGACCTAGGATCTGGAATAATATTGTGTAGGACCAAGGGCCCCACTTTACAGCAAAAAGGTGCAGCACTGGGTAAATGATCAAGAGATCCACTGGTTCTACTTCATGCCCACCTCCCAGAAACTGCTGGCCAGGTAAGTGTGATGACGTGGCCTACTGAAGATGCAGCTGATTTTCCAGCTTGGAGATAAAAACCAGTATGGATAGGGTGTCCTCCTCTGGGGCACAGTATACTCTACAACCAATCATTTATTAGTATTATATCTGTAGACTAAATATATGGGTCTGAAAATCAAAGGGTAGAAGTAGAATTAATGCCATTTATCATTACTACCAGGGACTTGGGGAATTTGTTCTTCCTGTCCCTGCAACTCTAGGATTTGCAGATATCCTGGTTCCCAAATGTGAACATTTCTGCCAGAGGACATGGAGAGGATTTCATTAAACTTATGGCTGTCCCCTGGTCCCTTTAGGCTTCTTGTGCCAAGAAACCACCAGGTAAGGAGAGGAGTTCTTGCAGGGGCAATTGCTTCTGATTAACAGGGTCAGATAGGGCTGCTGTTACACTGTGGGGCTGCAACTCTAGGATTTGCAGATATCCTGGTTCCCAAATGTGAACATTTCTGCCAGAGGACACGGAGAGGATTTCATTAAACTTATGGCTGTCCCCTGGTCCCTTTAGGCTTCTTGTGTCAAGAAACCACCAGGTAAGGAGAGGAGTTCTTGCAGGGGCAATTGCTTCTGATTAACAGGGACAGATAGGGCTGCTGTTACACTGTGGGGAGGGAAAAGTATGGTTGACACAGATCCACCTGGGTGATTCATCTGGGCAATCCACCTGGGTGACTTTTAATACACTACATCCTTGTTCAATTTTGATAGTAAATTGACAAAAGCAGCAGCCATGGTTCAAGAAGAACATGGTGATCATAAGCTCAGACCCTTCAGGGATGAGGGTCAGGGTCACACCATCAAGTAATTATTGCAACCAGCGGAAGTGCTAGCTGAGGGGAAAGGGAATCTGGAATGGCTATTGGAAGAAGGAGTTGATGAATTATGGCCTGAAAACCAGCTCCAGCAGTTCTCATAGTAATTCATTCCACTAACCTTCCTGTAAGTTTCTCTTAGAAGATCAGCCCAACAGAATTCTGTAGGGGCTGCTTTCAGAGCTTATCTGTTGCAGATGGATCTGCGTGGAGCAAGGGGTAGACTGTAGTAGATGTCATGTCCCACTACTGAGACCCTCCTCTGGGAGTTAAGAACTCATTCCCTAGCTGCTGGGAATGTCAGCAGCTGACAGTTCTCAGCTGAGTCCATTTCTAGGCCAGTTCCTTCTTAGATATGCTGATAATGGCATGCAAATTATAGAACATGGGGGAATAGTATAGTTTTCTATATTCTTGATTTTTTTTTAAATATGCGAACTAAATTCATGGTTGTTTTCTAAACAATGAACTCTGAATACTCATTGTGAACATTTTTGGTGTTTCTAAGAGACCCCTTGTGGATGTTAGAGGCCACTCCATGCTGTGCAAGTGAGATGGAAAGTTGTGATTAAATTCCCTTTGTTTTAATACTGCTATTCAGCACTGCCACTTTGAAAAATGTCTTTATTTTGGAAGTTAGACTGGATCTAAGCATCTTACCCCATTTCTATCAAAATTTCTTATAGATTTTACTGATTTCTAAAAATTTATGAAGAGATGAATAACTCTAAAAAATAACCTCTGAAATGGAGTTATGCCAATAATTTAAAAGAAGTATTTCTAAGCTTAAATGTAAACCAGGATGAGTACATCACCTTGAGGAGGAAAGATGCTTATATTATTAATATTAATTTTATAGAGTCCCATCATCTCCGTGCCACCTCTAAACTGGACTCCCTGCATACAGTATTCTTTCCAATAAACTTTGCTGCAATTGAAAAAAAAGGGGGGGACTAAGATAAATGATAATCACAGTAAAAGCATCATTCCCCAAAAGGTCATCAGATCACTTCTGCTTGGAGTCTTGGCTTAGATGTTACCTCTTCTGAAATCTTCCTTGATTTCTATGGTAGCCTGTATACTTCATACTGCTAACAAAATTGCAATTTCAATAATAATAATTCCTTACTCTATTTCTGTCATCTCACTAAACCATGAACTGCTGGGAGGGAGAGAGGATGTCTTATTTGAGTCTATGTCTCTAGCATCTAGCTTAGGCTAGTTATAAGAAATTTGTGTTTCTTAAAATTTTGCTAAATTTGTAGTTTTAAACCCAGTACAGTTCTTATGTTTCTTTTTTAAAGTCAGCATAAAAACATTAAATGATATAAAAGGTCCAAGTACACATATGTCTGCAAATAACCAAAAAGACACGCTGGCCATCCCTCGACATAGAGTCAAGCTGCATACTCTTGTTTCTGTGTCCCATCCTCTCTTCTAGTGTCCTAGCAGGTTTCCCAGGCTTCATAAAAAGGTGACTAAGGGAACAAGAAAGAGAAGACACATGATTGGAAACAAAGATGATGAATGAGGAAATAAGAATTTGTAGATTCTTACAATGGGTGTTTGGCTTCATTTGTGGTCCCAGGAACTGATCTTGTGGGAAAAAATGGGTAGGGTTCCCCTTGGGCATGGAGCAAGAAGCAACTGGTGCCTGAAGGCTTGGGACTTTGGGGCACACAAAGATTACCATCCAAAGTGAGAGGACAGGGACAGAATCAGCTACAAATCAATCAATTAAGAAAAATAATGACTAATGCCTGCTGAGTAGCAGCCACTTTTAATAAGCACCTTACAAATAAAGTGGTGACTCTGACTCATCTACTGTCGTTTAATTCTCACAACTCTCTGAGGTAGGTACTATTTCTATCCTTATTTTCCATGTGAGGGAGTTGAGACCCAGAAAACTTAAGTAACTTGTCCAGAGTCACACAATTAGTAAGTAACAGAGCAGGGACTGAAACAAGGCAGGCAGACTCATGAGCCACTGCCCATAATCCACTCTTTAGCAGAAAGAGCAGAACCTGGAACTCTTTCTAAACCCATGGGATCCTCAGGAAGTCATTCTGCTATGCACTATTAGAAAATGAACCCTAGGTGGCAAGGTGGCTTATGAGGGCAGTGTCTTTTTGGACAATTGGTGAAATGTTTAGTGCACAGACAAACATAATATGAAAGATGCATTACTGGATGGAATGCAGCTTCAATCTGAATAAGATTATTCTATTAATATCATGTCCAGTAGCTGAAAGGGAAGGGTTCTAAATTTTACATAACTAAGCACTGATTAAGTAAAGTAAATTAAGTAGAGTTAGCCTGCTCCAGAATTACAAAAAATATTAATCATTAAAATTCCTCTCAGAAAGAAAAGTATAGGCCCAGAAGGCTTCACTAGGGAATTCTGCCATACTTTTATAGAAAAAAATGACATCAATCTTACAAATGCTTCCAGAGAATTAAAACAAAAACAAAAAACCACACAGCCAACTCATGTTATGAGGTCAGTATAACCTTGATAGCAAACAAAAAGATCATTACAAAAGAAAAAAAGAGAAACAACAGGACAATCTTTCTCAAGAGTGTGTAGATGAATATATTAACAAACTAAATCCAGGAGTATATAAAAAAACAGAAATACAACAAAACCAAGCTGGGTTTATTCCAGGAGAGCAAAATTAGCTAAACATTTGAAAATCAGTCAGTATGATTCATCATACGAATCATATCATCTCATTCATCATAACAGAATAAAGGAGAAAATCTGTGTGGTTACCTTAAAACCCATTTATGATTAAGAAAGAAACATAGAAAACTAAGAAACAAGGAAATCTTCCTTACTACAATACAGAGTATCTAATAAAATGTTTACAAGAATATCTACAACAAACATTATATTTTTGGTGAAATATTGACACAAGTCCTTCCGTGTTTGGGAATGAGACAAAGGTGACCCCTATGACCACTCTATTCAACACTGTAATGACAAAAGATCAATGAAACAAAAAGTTGATTCTTGGAGAAGATAAACAAAATAGAGAAGCCATTAGCTAGACTAACTAAAAAAAGAAGAGAGAAGACATAAATAACAAAAATAAGAAATGAAAAAGGAGACATTACAACTGATTCCACAGAAATACAAAAAAATATTAGAGACAACTATAAACAACTAGAGACATTATAAACAACTACAAACAATTAGAGACATTATAAACAATGATACACCAACAAATTTGAAAACCTGGAGGAAATGTATAAATTTCTGGACACATATAAACTACCAAGAATGAACAAAGAAGAAATAGAAAACCTGAACAG
>NW_007732082.1:2119-2907 GCF_000696425.1 Galeopterus variegatus | reverse complement strand
CTATATGCCAACAAATTTAAAAACAAGGAGGAAATGTATAAATTTCAGGACACATATAAAATACCAAGAATGAACAAAGAAGAAATAGAAAACCTGAACAGACCAATTATAAGCAATGAGATTGAAGAAGTAATCAGCAGTCTTCCAAGAAAGAAAAGCCCAGGACCAGATGACTTTACTGTTGAATTCTACCAAACCTTTAAAGAGTACTTAATATCAACTCTCTTCAAACTTTGTCAAAAAATTGAAATAGAGACCATTCTCCCAAGCTGATTCAATGAAGCCAGTATCTCCCTCATACCAACACCAGACAAAGATACAACAAAAAAAGAAAAAGAACACTATAGGTCAATATCTTTGATAAACATAGATGCAAAATTTCTCAACAAATTATTAGTAGACAGAATATAGCAACACATCAAAAAAATTATACAACACAATCAACTGGGATTCATCCCANTCCCAGGGATGCAAGGATGGTTCAACATACACAAGTCAATAAATGTGATACACCACATCAAAAAAATCAAGGACAAAAACAATATAATTATCTCAATAGAAGCAGAAAAAACATTTGACAAAATTCAACATCATTTCATGAAAAAGACTCTCAGCAAATTAGGTGTAGAAGGAAAACATCTCAACACAATAAAAACCATATATGATAAACCCACTGCTAATAACATCCTGAATGGGGAAAAGCTGAAAGCCTTTCACTTAAGAACAGGAACAAGACAAGGATGCCCACTCTCACAACTCCTATTTAACACAGTATTGGAAGTACTAGC
>NW_007732082.1:0-538 GCF_000696425.1 Galeopterus variegatus | reverse complement strand
AATTATAGAACATGGGGGAATAGTATAGTTTTCTATATTCTTGATTTTTTTTTAAATATGCGAACTAAATTCATGGTTGTTTTCTAAACAATGAACTCTGAATACTCGTTGTGAACATTTTTGGTGTTTCTAAGAGACCCCTTGTGGATGTTAGAGGCCACTCCATGCTGTGCAAGTGAGATGGAAAGTTGTGATTAAATTCCCTTTGTTTTAATACTGCTATTCAGCACTGCCACTTTGAAAAATGTCTTTATTTTGGAAGTTAGACTGGATCTAAGCATCTTACCCCATTTCTATCAAAATTTCTTATAGATTTTACTGTTCTAAGCATCCTACCCCATTTCTATCAAAATTTCTTATAGATTTTACTGATTTCTAAAAATTTATGAAGGGATGAATAACTCTAAAAAATAACCTCTGAAATGGAGTTATGCCAATAATTTAAAAGAAGTATTTCTAAGCTTAAGTTGTAAACCGGGATGAGTACATCACCTTGAGGAGGAAAGATGCTTATATTATTAATATTAATTTTATAGAG
>NW_007732081.1:124477-141495 GCF_000696425.1 Galeopterus variegatus | reverse complement strand
CTTGGCCTTTGTTGTCTGGGCTGCTCGCTTGTTCCCGCAGCAGGGCTTGGGTGCTCTCAGGCGTCTTCTTTTGTGTCGCCCCTAAAACCTCGAACCTGTTGTTACTTGTTTGTCATTGTAGGATCGTTGTTGAAAGAATTATTCGCTTTTTGTTGCTCTTGGAAATGCAATTAGTATTCTGGTATCACAGCGCACACTTCTCAGGATTGTGCTATCTCCTGGCACGGCCCCTCCAACATTTATCATTTTTTTGTGTTGAAAACATTTGAACTCCTCTCTTCCAGCCATTTGAAAGTATACAACAAATTGTTGTTAATCATAGACATCTAGTACTACTGTAGAATACTAGAACTTATTCCTCCTGTCTAGCTATAAGTTTGTATCCATCAACCCTTTCCCTATTTCCCTATATATACCCTTCCCAGCCTCTAGTGACTTCCATTCTACTATCTACTTCTATGAGCTCAACTTTTTTAGTTCCCACATATGAGTGGGAACATGCAGTATTTATCTTTCTGTGCCTGGCTTATTTCACTTAATATAATGACTTTCAGGCTCATCCATGTTGCCGTGAATGACAGGATTTCATTCTTTTTTATGACTGAGTAGTATTCCATTGTTTGTATATACCACATTTTCTTTACCTGGCCATCTGTTGATGGACATTTAGGTTGATTCCATATCTTGGCTATTGTGAATAGTGTGGCAATAAACGTGAGAGTGCAGATATCTCTTCAGTATGCTATTTTCCAAAAGTATGTCTTTTGGCAACAGCATGCATGTAGATCTTGCTTTTTAAATCCAGTCTCTTGTAATTATGAACATGCTAATAACATTGATTTTTATCATAGCATACTGTATACAAATACTGACAATTAACTCTGTACCATATAAATATGTACAAATAAAAAATTTTTTTAATTAAAAATAAAAACAAACAAATTACAAGGGAATAAATAAATCTAGTCTGGCTATCCCTGCCTTTCGAGTGGGTTGTTTATACTGTTCATATCTGATCTAATTATTGGTGTGGTTGGATGTAAGTCTGTCATTTTGCTATTTGTTTTGTATATGTCTTATATAATTTTTGTTCCTCTCTTCTTCCTGTACTCCCTTCCTTTGTGTTGTATAAACATATTTTGGTGTACCATTTCTCTGTGTTTTTTTTTTTTAACTGAATGATTTGAGTTATTTTCCTAGTGGTTGTTCTAGGGATTACAATATGTTTTTTAATTTATCACAATGTGCTTTATTTTAATTCCAGCAAAATATAGAAACTTTGTTCCAATTTATCTCTATTTCCCCTTTATTACTGTTAAGTATACTACATCTGTATATGTGGTGAGCCCATCAATACAGTATTATGACTTTTGCTTTATATAATCATAACTTTTATAAAATTTTAGGGAGAAAAATTTATTTCCAGGGTCTTTGACATTTCCCCATATATTTACCATTTCTTGTACTCTTTGTTTCTTCATGTGGATTCAGATTACTATTTGGTATCATTTCCATTCAGCCTGAAGGACTTTAGTATTTTTGTAAGGCAAGTCTGACAACAAAAAAATTCTCTCCGTTTTTCTTTACCTCATAAAGGCTTTTTTTTTTTTTTTCTTTTATTTTTAAAGGAAAGTTTTGCAGGATTTAGAATTTTTAATTGCCAAGCTTCTCCCTCCCTTCCCAGCACTTTAAATGTATCATTCCATTGAGCTCTGGCCTCCTTTGTTTCTGATGAGAAATCAACCACTAATTGTATTGTTGCTCCTCTATACTTGATGCATTTTTCCCTTGCTACTTTCAGATTTTTTCTGCCTTTCAGCAGTCTGTCTGTGATGTGTCTGGGTGTATATCTCTTTTGTTTGTTTTATGTAGAGTTAATTGAGTAGCTTCGTTATGTAAATTAATATTTTTCATCAAATTTGGTAAATTTTTGGCCATTATTTCTTCAAATATATTTTCTCCCTTTTTTTTTTTTTTTCACTTTTCCTCACCTTCTGAGGCTCCTACTACACATATATTAGTGTACTTGATATTGTCTTATAGGTCTCTGAGGCTCTGTTTGCTTTTCTTCAGTCTTTTTTTCTGTGTGTTCTTCAGATAAAAATAATTACTATTGATCTGTCTTCAAATTCACTGATTCTTTTTCTGCTATATTTACTATTTAATTTAATTTACTATCGAGACCCTCTAGTGATATTTTCATTTCAGTTGTTATACTTTTTGTTTCCAGGATTTCCATTTTGTTCTTTTAAAAAATAATTTATATCCTTTTACTGAGGTTCTATATTGATGGCCATCTAATTCTTTAAACATGGTTTTCCTTCATTTTTAAGCATATTTATAAAAGCTAGTTTGAAATCTTTGCTAAATACAGTATCTTAAAGACACTTAGAGACAGTTTTTTAAGCATATTTATAAAAGCTACATGGTTTTCCTTCATTTTTAAGCATATTTATAAAAGCTAGTTTGAAATCTTTGCTAAATACAGTATCTTAAAGACACTTAGAGACAGTTTCTAATGACTGCCTTCTTATGGATCACATGTGTTTGTTTCTTGCATGACTCCTAACTTACTGTGGAATACTGAACATTTTAGATGATATATTGTAGGAACTATAGTTTCTAACTTTCCCCCTCCATTGGTGGTATTGATTGTTATTGTTGTTTGTTTGTTTTGTAACTTGTCTATGCTAAACCGTTGATGTCTGTATCCCCCACAAAGTGCAGCTGGGACACCTCTGCTTGCAATTTTTTCCCTTGTTTTTGTAAGTTTGGCTTCCTGGTGGTTGCCCTGTGTCTGCATAGCTTAGTGATCAGCCAAAGATTAGTCCGAAGCTATGCTGAAACACCTTAAGCCAGTAAGGCTTCCAGTCTCTCCTGATGGATCTGTGTGTAAACTGGGGAACATATTCAACTTCAGGCTGCCCTGGCTTTTTCTTCCTATTGGGACCTCTCATATCTTACTTGCATATGCTTGCAGGCTCCATTAGTTAGGGATATTTGGTTCCTCTCTGGTCTCTGCAGCAATGCACACAAACCCTAGTCAGCTCAAAATATGTGGGATTAAGCCACATCTGCTGCTGGAACTCCCTGTTAAATTCCTGGCTAGTGTGTTAGTCTGCTGCTTGCCCCAATCAGGTTTGCTTATTCAGGCTTAACTTGAGCCCCTCTGGCAGAGGTGATAAAGCTGCTAGTTTTCACAGCCTCCCCTGCCCTGATGGAACTACTGGGCTAAAGAAGCTCGGGGGTGGAGATGGAGCAGCCGTGGCAAGGGCGGTGTAGACTCCTCTGTTCTTCCCTGAAGTTCAGTAGTTTTGATGAAGTATGGGCCTTTGGTTAAATTGCAGAGTGCTAAAATGATTGCTTTTGACAGTTTTGTCCAGCTTTATAGTTGTTTTTGAGGGAGGATTTGTCAACCTTCTTCTCATTCCACCATGATGAGAGTTGGAGGTCTCTATACATTTTAAAGCACCAGAAATTTGGGTGTGTTACATGTGTGATCCTGTATTTTATTTGGGTATTTTTTATAATTGGGGCCTTGATTGGTTGGTCTCTTTTTAGGGGGGGTGGTTAATTTCCATTGTGTAGAAACATAGATGATTTGTTACCCAAGTAAAATAATACTTTAGCAAAAAGGTATTTGTAGGGTCAAGTAGAAAATGTCAACCCTAAAGTTTTCCTTGAAACACAAATTGAAAAATGAAAAGGGTCAGAGAGCATCGTTTCAGAACTCTTTTTCTCTGTAGTTGTGGCAGCATGTTGCCTGTAATAACTAAAGAATCCTTTGTTAAATCAGTCATGTACCTTAAATGCAGGATGCTAATTTTTTTTTATAAATTTAGAAATCTATTGGCATATACAAGGGTACCTCAGAGAGTTCTTGGAAAAATAGAGAATTGAAAGATAATACGAATCTTTCCATAAATTTTTTGAAGACCCTTTATATATGGTATTTACCTTTACTATTTAGAATTATTCAAGGAATATTAAAGGAATCTGAATTTATTAGTAATGTGTTTAATATTGCTTGTCAAATTGATACACTTACCTTTAAAAAATGAGAACATTCTTTAAAATGTGAGGCACCATTTTGTTAAAATTCTAATTTTTTTACAATGAAAGTTTTCCAAATAGAATTTCAGTATTTATCATGTATCATGAATATTGTAATATATGTAAATTATTGCATTAAATGCAAAATAGTTTGGCATTGCAGTTTTTTCCAACTAAAAATAAGTTGTCTTCTATATAAATCAGATTTCTCTGTATCTCTAACATTTTAAATTAAATTTTCGTATACCATAGATTGCCATTCCAATTAGACTGTTAAAGAAAATACTGCCCAGTATGTAAATTAAGATTTAGCAAATTATGTCCAAATTTTTAATGTTGAAGATACCACTATAGACAGAGTCAAAACAAAACAGTATGAATAGAACTTTTCAGCCTGTAGGCATCCCTTTGTAAAAACACAGACCTCTCTCTTCTTTCACAATGTTGAAGAAACAAAAGTTTGTTGAGTATAAGAAATTGAGACCACCTGGTAACTTTTCAAGTGAAGCAACTTTTTCATAATTTCAAAATGAGCAACTCCTCTTGGTAATTATGATTTTCAGGTTCGTCAATTGTCCAGTCCATTTTTTGTTTGCTTTTAATGAAGAGCCTATAGGTTCCTAGAAGCAGAGAAGGCACTAGTGGCAGGCCTGTCTCATGGACTATGCCTCTTGTGGGCCTAATTCTTTTTAAGTTTGATCCTGAGCCAACTCATGTTTGGTCAGTGATTCTAAAACACTCCTCTCCATCTTTCTCTCTTAGTGTCTTCTTCCAGACTACTTACATATGCCCTATGCCAGACATTTTTAATGAGGTGCTGCCATTACCAAGCAGTTGTTCATAGTTTCATACTTCAGCAGGTGTGAAGGGTAGAGAAGAAAGAATCCAGAGGAAGATGCATGAGACAGAGGAAGTCAGTTCTTTCCCTTTGTGTATTATGTAGATGTAATGTTTGCTTGAAACCTTAATTATTTGATCTTTGAACTAAAGTTTTAACAGTCTCCAGTACAATAAGCCTTCGGTATTCTTGAGAACTTTGGAAAGTATGAAATTCGAGAATGGTTTTATAACAATTTTTTTGCCCTCAAAATTCATATACAGAGAACAAAACAAAACCTAATTGTTTTAATGTTCCTAGGCCATTGGATAGCTTGATCCTGGACATCAGCCTGGAATTGTACTTGATTCAATTTGTGCTTTAGCAAAACGACAAGTTATATTTCAAGACAGTAGGAAAGGAAGTACTAGGATTTCTTGGAGGGGAGGGGGAGATATTTCTAATCTGAGAAACCTTAATTTAATGAAAGATACCTGTCTCTCATTAGGAACATGGATCTAGGACTCTTCATATTTCTTTGGACTCTTTTGCAGTTAGTGGCAAAAAACCATAAAGTCAAAACCAAAGCCACATCTTGATACTGAACATGTGATTTTATTCTTTTACTCAAGTATCCTAATGCTCAGTGGCTTAGATCTGAAGCTATCTTTAAAAGAATTCTAAAGCTCCCAATTTGTTTTGCCTCTAGGTGATATTTAGTATGTATCATTAGCTTGAAAATCAACATAAAGTATAGTAGTCTGCCTTATCCCGTGATTTTCAACTTATCCAGTGATTTTCAACCAGGGGCAATTTTGCCCTCCTCAGGACATTTGACAGTGTCTGTGGAGACATTTTTGGTTGTTACAACTGGGAGGTGCTACTGGTATCTAGAGGTTAGGGATGCTACCAAATGTCCTGCAGTGCACAGCCCCTCACAACAGAGATCCAGCTTAAAATGCTGTTAGTCCCAAGATTGAGAAGCCCTGGCCTTATCAAATTATTTCCACTTAAAATATCACCATATTTTTAAGAATCATGATTCTATCTTTGGCTTTCTCATCAATCTCTCAAATTTTTTTACCTTTTCATTTCTACAGTGGCTTTTACTAGATACTTGTGGATATAGATCACGCTGTATCATCTTTATTCTCCACAGAGTGTGGCACAAAAAGCATAATCACTTAATACTTCTGTAATAAGTGGAAATAATATCACCATCAGAACATTATATAAGTGAATAAACCATAACTTTTTAAAACAATATGCAAGTAAATGTAACAGTTTGAAATAATATGAGATCAACATTAACCCATTGAATTTTCACAACATCCTTAGAAGATAGGTATCATTATACTGATTTTATGGTATTTTGAACAATTTATGTGGTCAAAATATTGCTATGTTTACCTTAGCCAAATTACTTAGCCTCACTATACCTTATTTTCTTGTTCTATAAAAAAGTATGTTGGGGGCCGGCCCGGTGGCGCACTGCTACAGTGCGCCGCTCGGGAGCGCGGCGGCGCTCCCGCCGAGGGTTCGGATCCCACATACAGACCGGTTCTCGCTCACTGGCTGAGCGAGGGGCGGGCCCAGCACCGAGGGTTGCGATCCCATTGCCGGTCCCGGTCCGGTACGGGCTCAACACTGAGGGCTGCGGTCCGTTGCCGGACACGAAAAAAGACAAAAAGGAAAAAAAAAAAAGTATGTTGGACTAGATTATCCCCTCTAACATTCTAAATATTTTTAGTCAGGTGTGAAGTTTCCTCAAATAGTTCGAACATTAATTTTTTAATCATTAATTATAAATGAGAGAGTAAAAAATTACCAGTGGATAACCATTGTTCCTCATGTTTTTCAAAATAAGTAATATAAAAAGTGGTAAGATGCACGAATTTAGGGTAAGAGGTTGGTATATGTGATTCCCTCCCCTCCTTTTTTAAAGATGGATACATGTTTGTATCTTTATTTAAGTTTGAATAAAAATTTAGTTCTTAGTAAAACTTGTTTGGTTTTGTCAGGTCAAGATAAAAGGCCATTCATCATTTTTTTACATTCACATCAGGCTTATTATGAAAGTCTTTCTTTTAGGACTAGGAAATATTGTATATGGACTTCAGTATCCTCCTGTGATCGGGACCATAGAAAAATACCTTTGTATTAAATTAGAATCTGGAAAGCTAAGCTTTGCTTTCACATGCTAATAGATGGAATTTGAATTTGTATTTTTAATCAGTTGCCTAGTACTAAAATAAATTTGGATACTAGCAGCTCATAATAGTTAATAGCCTGTATAAATGGGTCCCAAGATACCTGTTCCTTTATTGTTAATGAAGCCTTATTCTGTGTGCAGGAAGAGTAGAGTTCCTGTTGATTCTCTGTCCTAGTACATCTCCCTGTCTCCTGTGTGCATATTTAAATAACATTAAGAAATGTTGTTTCCTCTTGTTTTCTGTCATCTCTAGAATTCTGCCAGACACATTTATTCTCTTTAATAGGTTATTTGTTCCAAAATGGATTAGGGTGATATTTTTTTCCTGTTTTGTGTGTTTTGAATTTTTTTTTTTTTTTTAGGATTAAACCTCAATCATGTTATGAGAATTTGATGTAAAATTATGAGTTAATAGCACCAGACACACAAATAGCCAACTAAAGTTTCTCAAGGAAAGAATAAATGACTTGTGGAAATTTTAGTAGCCTGTGGCAGTATAAGAAAACAAACATTAGAGCACAGTGTTGATAATACCAAGGTCAAGGGTTTAGATCCTCTTACCAACCAGCCACCAGAAAACGAAAAAGAAAAAGAAAACAGACAAAATGTAGAAACCGATTTTAAGACTCCAGTATTGTCATGGTTTGTCCTCTGTGATTACTTAGTTGTACCTTTTTCACATTTTCCATCACTGACAATTAGGAGAGTTTGTAATTATTTCTATTTATTATTTCATATCAAGCAAGTAAGTCATCGGTCTTGTAAATAATTTGAAAGAAGAAAACCATATAAAGAACTATTGTCACAAATCTACCAGATATTATTTTTCTACATAGTAGAATATTGTTATGAATGTGTGGCTTGAAATAACATCTGTGATCTGCGGCATTTATTTCTACTCTTTTTAGGGGATGGTATATTAACAGGTTTTTAAAAACTTTTTTTTAATTTGTGCTACAGAAGAAGGTGGAAGTCGTCCTTCTTTTTACCTCTGGAGCTTTTCCTTCTCCAAACTGAGTTTTTATTACTGTTGGTGATAGTTTCAAGGTCATTCTTGAAAAAGAGAATATGATACATGTGAAATAATAAGTGAGAATTACACTGCTGATCATTTCAGTCAGTTCTTCGGAATATCCATTGAGTGCACACTGGAAACCCAGAGAGCATTTATTTTGTTCAGTGTGGAGAATACATCATAACTAGCTCAATGTGAATGCATCCCAAAAGGAGTGCAAATAAATTCACTATTCACAAGTCTTCCTGATAATGATAATCTGTCTAACAGACATTACTATTTGGCATAATTCATAGGCAAAGTTTTTTCACTCCTCTGTCTTATACTCCTATTTTGTTGAACTGCCTTACAAGAAAATCTACTACACCAAATGATTCAGTACAACAATGCCTTTTTTTCAGTCTTGTGCCTCTCTATAATGAAAAGGAAATGTAACACTGAATGGTGTGTCCTGTAGAGATGGAAGTGGTGATTTGAAATCTCTTCCTCGTCAGGAGTAAAGAGAAACATGAGCCCCAGTCTCTCTGGAGATTTTTAGCCCTGGCTGCACTTTAGAATCACAACTGAGGAATATTTTTAAAATACTTACACCTGGGCCCCACCCCCAGAGATTCTGCCTAAATTGGCATATGTTGGGATGTGAGTATTGTTATATTTAAAGCTCTTCAGGTGCTTCTGTTTTGCAGCCAGGGCTGAGAACCACTTACACAGGCACCTCCTAGAATAAGTTAAGCTAAACTAAGAGCCATCAGTTTTTAGATAGTTTTCCACAGTGCAAGTATTGTGGAAGAAGGCAAACTGAAAATCCTCTGAGAAGGGCTTTTGGTTATGTGATCACTCGGGTAGTGATCAGTCATTGTAGGTAGGCATGGTTTTGGGGGGTAGAAGAGCTTGGTACTTGGTCAGAGACTCTCTACTCTCATATGAGAAAGGAGACACTTTCCTTGGTTTTCCAGGTTTAAATCATTTCCAAAAATTGTATCATGGCAGCAGTTTTTGACAGACTGGAGTTCACAGTAGTTTATCTGAGATACAAAATTTAGAAAACATTTTCCCATTTTGAGTCAAATATAAATCTAGGACAGTCTCTACCTGTCTTAAAATGTCTTAATTGAAAATTTTTGCTTTTGAATTAAATCATGGTATACCTTACATCACCCAAATTAACTCCAGTTATAAATATGCATGCCCTTTCTCTGTATTATCATTGTGAATTGTTCTGCACAATGAAATATCTCACTTCTAATGAACTTGCTTTGGTGTAAGAAGCATAGAAAGAATTTGTAAGCAATAAAAATTAACAAATTTAGAGATAGGCGCATGAAAATAGAACTTTATGGGAGAGAGAATGTACAGCAAGTACCATTTACCAAATGTTTTGTAAATATAATCAAAATGGCCATTTATATAATTACAACTTCTTTAAAGATAAGCATTCCTTAGTCTAGCTTGGAAAATACATCAAGACCTCTAAGATGAGCCCTAGTGAGAAGGTTGCCAGTGCCTCTTGGAGCTGCAACCTCCTTCTTAACTGACTTCCTTGCAGATGCAGGGTCACTGCCTCAAATGTGTTGATAATACATGCAGGAATTAGCTGTTGGAACTTCTACTGCCAGACTAATCACATTTATAGTTTCTTGGCTTCTTTTAGTTTTTTAGCAAACAGTACCTAGCAAGTTACCACAGTTAAAACAGTGGAATTCAGAGCACCTGTATTTCTGAAAGCCACTACTATGTACATGGAATGGAATCTGATTTTTAAACAACTGTTTTGCCATTTGCCATACAACCTGTCATTTATTGTAAAGAAACTTTTTGTGTGTCTTAATTTCTCATTTGTTCTTTAAGAAAAGATGGCAAAGAAATGTAATTACAAACATGGTTCCACTTTTCTTACTTCAATCCATTATTTTCTCCTCATCAGATTCATATTTGTGGTTGTATGCCCTGCATGGCAAGTGCTGAGAAAACATTTGTACAAAGTCTTGCCAAGGAAGACTGTTGACTATATGGAGTATAGTGACTTCACTGTTCAAGATCTTCATGTGTTTATTAAAAAGAAAAAGAAAAAAACAAAACAAAACCAGATACTAGTTAATTTTATTTGTCTGAATTGTTACATCTTGTGGTTAGTATATTAAATTCATTAAATAGTTCAAACGTATTCAATACGGTATTACAGCAGTTTTATTGATATACTGGCAAAGAAACAAACATGACCACTCTTTACCATCTGTTTATAATGCTATATAAAGAAGGCCATGTTGGTTGCCATAGAAACTACATTTCCAAAACCACTAAGTGTTTGCTTAAATTCTCCAACCTTTTAAATTCATAAGCTTTTTTCTGGGAAAAAATCCTTTTCCTGAGGAAAAAGATAGAAAAATACATTTTAACATTTCCAGTGATTTCCACAGACTTATTTCTCCATAAAATCCATTTATGTCTAGGCTATTTTACCACAGTATTTCATGAATTAAATTGAGGGGCTCTTAATCTGAGAGTCTTCGGCATTTTTAAGAATGGGGGAGAAAATGTTAATGCTATCCTATTGAGGAGTGCCACCTATCTTTTTATAAATAGACTTTTGTTCTTTAAAAGAAAAACTTTTATTGGTATAACAATAAAAAGGAGTCTGAAGAAGCAACAAATATAATAACATGGTATCTGGGGAGGAAAGGCGGTTGTAATGTAATTACAGTGGCTCACCATGTTTGTTTAGTTATTGCTGTCATATCAGCTAATAGAAAAATTGCAGCAGGGGAGAACTTGGTTTTAAACAGAATGGTTCTGACTTTTAAAAGTGTGGTTATTAAAAAATACTTTATTGTAATAACTGTAAATAAAATCAGTTGATATACCTGGGACTCTTTCCTAGGGAAGAAAGAAGTAAAATAAATACTTTACTCTTGCTCTTACTAATCTAGAACTAATTTTTCCCAATCCAAAATGATTGTGTACATCCACATTTGGTTCGTACAAGCCTGGTGTCTATATAGACACCCAAAAAGCTTTTTGCCATAGTAAAAAAAAAAAAAAAAAAGAAATCTTTCCTTTTCAATGTCTTAAAACGTATTCTTCCTGAGCAGGAGGTGCTTTGTGAAAAAAGAGTTATTCTTGGGTAGGGAGACAGGAAGATGGGAAATGGTTGGTCAACAGGTACAAAGTTACAGGTAGATAGGAGGAATACAGTCCAGTGTTCCACTGCAAGTAGGGTAACTATAGTTAACAATAATATATTGCACATTTCAAAATACTAGAAAAGAGGATTTTGAATGTTCTCACCACAAAGAAATTATAAATGTCTGTATTAGTCTGCTTCTGTTGCTTATAACAAAATACATGGAACTGGGTGATTTATAAAGAAAATGAAATTTATTGCTTACAGTTTCTGAGGTTGGGAGGTCCAAAGTCCATCCGGTGGTGGTGACAGTGACCCAGGGGTCTCACATTGCAAGGTGATGGAAACAGAGAGACAGACTGTCCTCTTCTTTTAAAGCCCCAGAACCACGCCCCTGACCACCATTTTTAATCCATTCACTACTGCAGGGTCCTACAGTCTAATCACCCCTTCAAGGCTCCATCTTTCAATTACTGTAATAGGATTTCCCACCCTCTTAACAGTCACAGTGGGGGCTAAGTTTCTAATACATAAAACCTGGGGGATATAATTCAAGCTTCAGTGAGTTTGGGGGGACATAATTCAATCTGCTACAATGTCTGAGGGGATGGGTATACACTAAGTACCCTAATTTCATTATTACACATTGTATACATGAATTGAAACATCACACTGTACCCCATAAATTTGTACAATTATTATGTCAGTTAAATAAAATTTTAAAAAATATTCTTGATGTTTTTACACTGGGGCAGATAAAACAGGATTGTATCTGTTCCAGCTTTCACTAAAGCCAAAAATAACTGACTGTGTAGATAACAATAGTAATTCTGATAATGGTAATAACAAGTACATATTGAGCACATAGTATATGACAAGGAGTATACTTAGATTTTATATGCTAAATGTTTATATTTAGGTTTCATAATAATCACGTGGGGTAAGTCCTGTAAGTACACATACACGTGCAAGGGTTTCTCAACCTTGGCACTTTGTTGTGGGGGTCTATCAGGTATATTTTAGGATGTTTGGAAGCACCCTGTCCTCTATCCTCTAGATGCCAATAGTATCCCCCCAAATTGTGACAATCAAAAATACCTCTAAACATTGCCAAAGCATTGGAGAAGGTAAAATCACCTCCAGTTGAGAACCACTGCTCTATATGTGCCAGCCAGTTTAATTTTTTTCTGGTAGAAATAGTTTGTACACCATCTCTTGCAGTTCACGTGTTGTGTCCCCCTACCACCATCATTTCTAATACCAGCTCCTCAGTTATTGGTGTGAGTATCGTAAGCTGAACTCATGTACTCGTATTTTGATAGTCCTCTTATATCCAGGATTTTGAAAACTATTCTGCCCCATAGTGAAACAAATGGAGAAATTCATGTTAAGTTGTACTAAAATTACATATTCATAGAACAGAATTTTTAATAATACAATTTTAGAATCTTCTACTGAGTTCAATATATTAAAAATGGAAGGACATCCATATTACTTGCATGTGTTCATCTATAAATGCCAAACTAAGGTTATTCCATTTGTTTTTCCTATTACTGGCTTGTGTAGGAATATTTATACAGTTATAAGTTTGTGTGACTCTTTTCTTGATGTTGAAAATGAGAACATGGTCAATCACAGCCCATCCTTACAAAGTTAAAGAATTTTAAGGTAAACTCATAATAGCAATACTAACTTAAAAGTTATGGTTAATTTTCTGCTCTTTTCAAAAACTTGACTGTTTTTGCTGCATTTCCTTATGAAAGTTTGCTTTAACACAAAACACATTTCTTAGCAACATTTTTAAATTGTGATATTGTGAAATAGGACTCAGCAGGTCTTTGAATTGATGAAGTTAATCAATTTTCTGTGATTTATGAAGTTTCTTTATCAAAAAGTCTTAACTTAGCCTACCTCCCTAAAATCTCGTAAAAATATTTTTCTGTCATCTGACAGATTGTTTCAGAAATATGTATCAATACATGGCTCTGTTAATGCTGTTTGATAGGAAATTACTGGATCTTGCTATGGTTCATTGGAATAACATTTTGGGAGAATACAGATGTAAAGAATAATATTTCTTGGAAGTATGAGACTATTACACTTTCAGATATACTTAAAAATTGTGTAAAATGATTACACTGAAATTTTAACTCTAATTTTTTATGAAGGCAATAGCTTTCACAGTATTTACATCATATTTTGAGACTAGATTGAATGGGAACCAGAGTATACAGCAGGAATTGTGCTTATCTTATGTATTATAGAATATATATATATATAATATATATAACATGCATATATACATATTTATAATATATATCTTACATATTATATTATTTCAGCTCTTGAATAATATGCAACAGTTAGAACCGTTCACAAGGCATTGATTTAAGTATAAAATATTTGAAGTTGAGAAACATATTCTAAACAGTCAAACATTTTGGTAGTGCTAAACTAATCTTTTGATAATTTGCCACTTTCCACCTGTGCACAAATAATGAAAGCAAAATAATCCTGAAATATATTGGCCACAGGATTCACCTGATCTTTAGTATTTGTCTGGCTACTGTTGAGGAGGGAACTTTTGATATCAGGTCATGCAGACAATCCAATTTTTGTTAACATACCCATACTAGAACTTTATACCAAGGGAAATTGTTGCCTACATTTTGGGATAAAATGGTCTATTATACATCTTTGAAATCCATTAGGTTTTAGACAGATGTGCTTAGAGGCAAAGGTTTCATTTTTTATCATTGCCCTCAAATTCATAAGATTTGGAACTATATTGGCAATATGGAAAGAGTAATTACTTTTGTCCCATTTTATCATTTCTTTTTTTTACTTTTAATATGGTAGAAAAATTTTTTGTCTCCATTTAAATTATTTTTTTAATTAATCCTAGTTTCTCCTTCTCTTTGCTTTATTCAAGATCTTATTTATTTTGCATCATCTTTTTAAAGTCACTAATTAAAACAAAATTGGTATTTGTGGCCTTTACCATTTTCACTAAATGTGGAATTTTTTTTTCAGAGACAAAATAATGACTAAAATATTGAAACATCCACTGTTTGATCATTTGCTTATAAGTTAAGCCTCATAAATTTTCTTTATTCATCTAAGAAAGTTTACTTTCAGTTTTTTTGTTTGTTTATTTTACTTTCTTGAGCTAATGATACCATATTTGCTCAAGAGAGGCAATTGACCCACCAACGTTTAGCACACTCTGGTATGCGAGAAATTGGATATTTATATAGTTTCAAAGTACCTCCTCATGAAACACCTATTACTTATAAAGAGAAAAAGTGTATATTATGGAGAACTGGTATGCATCACCTTACTCAAGTGATCAAAATGAAAATCTGCTGTTATGGAACAAACTGAAATTGAGGTGGGAAGAATACAACATCATTTCTGTGATCTTTCTTCCAGAGATGCATAACCTGAATCTAATCATGGAGAATCATCAGACAGTCTCAATTGAGAGAATGTCTACAAAATAACTGGCCTCTTATCTTCAAAACTGTCAAGGCCATGAAAGTTAAGGAATGACTAAGAAACTTCCAAATTAAAGGAAACCAAAGAGAAATGCCAGCTAAATGCAATGTATACTTCTGTATTCTTTTGTTACAAAGGATATTATTGGAATAATTGGCAGAATTTAAATGGAGTATGGGCATTAGATGGTAGTAATGTATTCCTGTTAATTTTCTGATTTTGATGATTGTATTGTGGTTTCTAGGAAAATGTTCTTATTTGTAGGATATGCACCCTAAAGTATTTCAGGGTATGAGGTATCAGGTTGGCAATTGACTCTTAAATGCTTCAGGAAAAGAAAAGTTCTTTGTTCTGTACTTGCAACTTTTCCGTAAGTTTGAGATTGTTTTTAAAAAAAAAAAAAAGAGAGGATGGGGAAAGCTGTAGGTTCTAGAGTCCTAGTGCCTGTGTTAGAATTATGGCTCTACCACTTACTTATTACTTCATTTTGTGCCTCAGCTTCCCAATCTGTAACATCAGGATAAAAATAGTACCTTACAAGCTTGTGTGAGGTTTGAGTGAGGAAATTTTTTTTTAAAAAAGTGCTAAAAGTAGTGCCTGCTATAGATATTAGCCATTATATCATTGGGGTGTATTACTTTTACTTTTCTAGGATGAAATGGCTAAGATTGTGTCCCTAATATATCAATGAGGAGTATTTAGAATCTTGTACTATTCATTATTATTTATTTGTTGTGATAAAGTGACCTTTGTACTGATGAAAACATTTCAGTTTAGAAATATGAAGTAAAAATAAATATCAAGAAATCAAAATATACCACTAGAGAAAACCACTCAATCACAAAGGGAAACAGTAAGACCAGAAAAAAGGAAAAAAAGGATTTGCAAAACAGCCAGAAAAAATTAACAAAATGGCACTAACCAGTTCATATATATCAATAATAACTTTAAATGTAAGTGGATTAAATACCCCAATTAAAAGACACAGAGTAGCTCAGTGGATTATAAAACAGAGCCAACAATATGCTACCTGCAAGAAATTCACTTACCCTATAAAGACATACACCAGCTGAAAGTGAAGGGATGGAAAAAGATATTTCATGCAAATGAAATTTTAAAAAGCAGTAGTAGCTATATTTATATCAGATAAAATAGACCTCAAGCCAAGGAAAGTAAAAAAAGATAAGGAAGACCATTATGTAGTGATAAAGGGATCAATTCAACAAGAGTATATAACAATTCTAAATATATATGCACCCATCTCTGGAGCACCCAGTTATTTAAAGCAATTACTCTTAGACCTAACAGGAGAGATATACTCCAACACAATAATGTTTGGGGACTTTAATACCCCACTTTCGGGCCGGCCCGGTGGCGCACTGCTACAGTGCGCCGCTTGGGAGCGCGGTGGCGCTCCTGCCAAGGGTTCGGATCCCACATACAGACCAGCCGCTCACTGGCTGAGCGAGGTGCGGGCGCAACACCAAGGGGTGCGATCCCATTGCCGGTCCCGGTCCGGTACGGGCGCAACACTGAGGGTTGCAATCCGTTGCCGGTCACGAAAAAAGACAAAAAGGAAAAAAAAAAAAATACCCCACTTTCAGCAAAGTACCGATCATCCAGACAGAAAATTAACCAGGAAACATCAGAATTAATCTCTACTTTAGGCCAATTGGACCTAATGGACATTTATAGAACATTTCACCTAACAACTGCAGAGTATACATTCTTCTCAGCAGCACTTGGAACATCCTCTAGAATAGACTATATGTTAGGTCACAAAACAAGTCTCAACAAATTAAAAAATATTGATGTCATACCAACTACCTTGTCTGACCACAGTACCAACTACCTTGTCTGACCACAATGGAATAAAACTAGAAATCAACAACAAAAGGGACAGTAGAAACTGTACAAATACATGGAAATTAAACAACATGCTCCTAAACAATGAATGGGTCAAAGAAATCAAAAAGGAAATTAAAAAATTGCTGGAGACAAATGAAAATGAAAACAACATGCCAGAACCTATGGGATACAGCAAAAGCAGTTTTAAGAGGGAAGTTTACAGCAATAAATGCTTATGTCAGAAAAGAAGAAAGATGAAAGAAAGAAACAACAATCACAATAATACATTGAACTTTCAAAAAAGAAGAGAACTGTGGTTATTAGAGGTGGGAAAGTAGGAGAGAGATTAGTGAGAAATTGTTGAAGGTCACAAAGATTATATTTTGTAAATATGAGTATATTAATTATCCTGATTTGATCACCACATATTGTGCACAGGTATTGATATTCAAAT
>NW_007732081.1:88497-123477 GCF_000696425.1 Galeopterus variegatus | reverse complement strand
CCCGGTCCGGTACGGGCGCGACACTGAGGGTTGCAATCCGTTGCCGGTCACGAAAAAAGACAAAAAGGAAAAAAAAAAAAATACCCCACTTTCAGCAAAGTACCGATCATCCAGACAGAAAATTAACCAGGAAACATCAGAATTAATCTCTACTTTAGGCCAATTGGACCTAATGGACATTTATAGAACATTTCACCTAACAACTGCAGAGTATACATTCTTCTCAGCAGCACTTGGAACATCCTCTAGAATAGACTATATGTTAGGTCACAAAACAAGTCTCAACAAATTAAAAAATATTGATGTCATACCAACTACCTTGTCTGACCACAGTGGAATAAAACTAGAAATCAACAACAAAAGGGACAGTAGAAACTGTACAAATACATGGAAATTAAACAACATGCTCCTAAACAATGAATGGGTCAAAGAAATCAAAAAGGAAATTAAAAAATTGCTGGAGACAAATGAAAATGAAAACAACATGCCAGAACCTATGGGATACAGCAAAAGCAGTTTTAAGAGGGAAGTTTACAGCAATAAATGCTTATGTCAGAAAAGAAGAAAGATGAAAGAAAGAAACAACAATCACAATAATACATTGAACTTTCAAAAAAGAAGAGAACTGTGGTTATTAGAGGTGAGAAAGGGGGAGAGAGATTAGTGAGAAATTGGTTAAGGGTCACAAAGATTATATTTTGTAAACATGAGTATATTAATTATCCTGATTTGATCACCACATATTGTGCACAGGTATTGATATTCAAATCTGTGCCCCACAAGTATGTATAATCAATTATGTTTCAATAAAAAAGTTGTCAAAAAAAGAAGAAATACTGCAAATAAACAACCCAATGTTATACCTCAAGGAACTAGAAAAACAAGAACAAACCAAACCCCAAATCAGTAGAAGGAAAGAAATAACAAAGGTCAGAGAAGAAATAAATAAGAGATTTTTAAAAAATACAAAAAATTGATGAGATAAGGATTTAGTTTTTCCAAAAGATCTTTTTGTTATCAAACAAAATTGATAAGCCTTGAGCTAGACTAACAAAAAAAGGGAGAAGATTTAAATACATAAAATCAGAAATGAAAAAGGAGACATTACAACTGATACCACAGAAATACAAAGAATCATAATAGACTACTATGAACAACGATATGCAAAGAAACTGGAAAACCTAGAAGAAATGGATAAATTCCTGGACACATACAACTTACCAATATTGAGTCATGAAGAACTAGAAAACCTAAACAAACCAATAATGAGTAATGAGATTGAAGCAGTTATAAAGTCTCCCAACAAAGAAAACCACAGGACCAGATGGCTTCACTGCCAAATTCTATCAAACATTTAAAGAATACCAATTCTTCTCAAACTCTTCCAAAAAATTCCAGAGGAGGAGATACCTCTAAACTCATTTGATGAGGCCAACATTACCCTCATACCAAAACCAGAAAAAGACTTTATGAAAAAAGAAAACTAGAGACCAGTATCCCTAATGAACACAGAGGCAAAGATCCTTAACAAAATGCTAGCAAACAGAAACCAACAACACATTAACAAGATCATTCACCATGATCAAGCAGGATTCATCCCAGGGGTAAAAGGATGGTTTAACATATGCAAATCAATAAATGTGATACATCAACAGAATGAAGGAAGAAAAACATATGATCATTTCAATAGATGCAGAAAAAGAATTTGATAAAATCCAATACCACTTCATGATAAAAACACTCAACAAGTTAGGAATAGAAGGAATGTACCTCAATACTACAAAGGCCTTATAGACAAACCCACAGCTAATATCATACTGAATGGACAAAAACTGGAGGCTTTGCCTCTAAGATCTGGAACAAGACAAGGAAACCCACTTTTCCCACTCTTAGTCAACACAGTACTGGAAGTTCTAGCCAGCACAGTAAGGTAAGAAAAAGCAATAAAGGGAATCAAAATAGGAAAGGAGGAAGTCAGACTCTCCCTAATTGCAGATGACATGATTATATACATTGAAAACCCTAAAAATTCCACCAAAAAATTACTAGAAGTAATAAATGAATTCAGTATAGTGGCAGGATCCAAAATCAACATGCATAAGTCAGTAGCCTTTCTATATGCCAATAACAAAATCAAGAAAGTAATTCCATTCACAGTAGCTACCAAAAATAATAAATAAATAAAATATCTAGGAGTAAATTTAACCAAGGAGATGAAAGACCTCTACAATGAACAATATAAAACACTGGTAAAAAAAAAAAGTTGAAGAGGACACAAATAAATGGAAAAATATCCTATGTTCATGGGTCGGAAGTATTAATGCCAACAAAATGTCCAATTACCCAAAGCAATCTACACCTTCAGTGCAATCCCTATCAAAATATCAATGACATTCTTCACAGAAATAGAAAAAATTATCTTAAAATGTGTGTGGAACCACAAAAAACCCCATATAGCTAAAACAATCTTGATCAGAAAAAAGTTGGAGGCATCATACTTCCTGACTTCAAAATATATTATAAAGCTATAGTAACCAAAACAACATGAAAATAGACAAATAGACCGCTGGAACAAAATAGAGAACCCAGAAAGAAACCCACTCACAGCCAACTGATTTTTGACAAAGGTGCCAAGAATATAAACTGGGGAAAGGACAGCCTTTTTAATAAAAGGTGCCAGGAAAACTGAATATCCACATGCAGCAGATTGAAACTGGACCCCTATCTCTCACCATATACAAAAATCAACTTAAAAAGGATTAATGACCTAAATTTAAGGCCCCAAACTATGAAACTACTGGAAGAAAACATAGGAGAAATGCTACACAAAATGGAAGTGGGCAACACTTTTGAGTGGGACTACAAAAGCACAGGCAACTAAAGCAAAAATACACAAATGAGACTATATCAAACTAAAAAGCTTTTACACAGCAAGAGATACTATCAATAAAGTGAAGAGACAATCTTCAGAATGGGAGAAAGTGTTTGCAAATGACACATCAGACAAGGGACTAATATCCAGAATATATAAGGAACTCAACTCAACAGCAAAAAAATAAATAACCCAATTAAAAAATGGGCAATGGATCCGAACAGGCATTTCTCAAAAAAAGATATACAAATGACCAACAAGCACATGAAAAAATGCTCAAAATCATTAATCATCTGGGAAATGCAAATTAAAACCACAACGAGATATCATCTCACTCCACTCAGAATAGCTGTTATCAACAAGACAGGAAATAATAAATGCTGGTAAGGATGCAGAGAAAAGAGAAGTCTCCCACATTGTTGGTGGGAATGTAAATTGGTACAGCCATTGTGGAAAACAGTATGGAGGTTCCTCACAGAACTAAAAGTAGATCTACCTTACAACTCCTCTATCCCACTCCTGGGTATATACCCAAAGGAAATGAAATCAGTATATCAAAAAGACACCTGCACTTTCATGTTTATTGCAGCACTATTTACAGTAACCAAGAGATGTAATCAACCTAAATGCACATCAACAGATGAATGTATTAAAAAACTGTGGTATGTATACAAAATGGAATACTATTCAGCTATTAAAAAGAAATGATATCCTATCATTTCAAGCAACATAGATAGAACTGGAAACTATCATGTTAAGTGAAGTGTAAGTCAGCCACAGAAAGACAAACATTGCATGATTTCACTCATGTGGCATCTAAAAAAATAATGGTTCTTGTAGGAGTTGAAAGTAGACTAATGTTTACCAGAGGTGGGGAGGGGAGAAGGGTTGGCAGGGGAGGAGAAGTGGTGGACTAATGGGTACAAAACTATGCTATCTACCCTAAGTGAATCATTGTGTAGTATATTCATGTATTGAAATAGAACGCTGCACCCCACAAATATGTACAAGTAAATGTTAAAATTAAAAAATTAAAATTAAAAAAAAATTTTTTTTTTGACTGGTAAGGGGATTGTGACCCTCCGCACAGTGTGGTTCGCATCATGCTCAGCCGGTGAGCACACTAGCCATCCCCATATAGGATCCGAACCCGTGGCCTCTGCGCTACCAGCGCCGTACTCTCCTGAGTGAGCCACTGAAAATTCTCCTGGGCCAGCCCTAAAAATTAAAAAAAAAAAAATATGAAGTAAACATTGTGTTGCAGGTTAACACATTGAAATAAATGTAGATATTAGATTTTTAAAATTTGGGTAATCGACAAGACCTCTCTCCCACAACCAGGCACACCGCACCAGCATCTCTGGCCCACCCAGGGACCTGAGGTATGGAGAAGGGGACCGGACCTCTCTCCCACAACCAGGCACACCATGCCAGCACCTTTGGGCCCGCCTGGGGTCCCAAAGCATGGAGAAGGGGACTGGACCCTCCTCCCACAACCAGGCACATGGCTCCAGCACCTTGGGGCTTGCCCAGGGACCAGAGGCATGGAGAAGGGGACCAGACAGCCCTCCATCAACCAGGCAGACCGCACCAGCTCCTTGGGTCTTTCCCAGTGACCTGAGGCATGGAGAAGGGGACCGGACACACCTCCCACAACCAGGTACATGGTGCCAGCACCTTGGGGCCTGCCCAGGGACCAGAGGCATGGAGAAGGGGACCAGACACACCCCACAACCAGGCATACCGCCAGTGCCAAGGAGCGTACCAAAAACAGCACCTCCATGTGGGTGGCCCACTGCAGCCTCCACAATAACCATGGCTGCCACAAAAGCAACTAGATACCACAACCACCACGCAGATCGTCCACCAACCACTGAAGTGCATTCACACAGGGAGAGTCACCAGCAGAGACAATGAAAAGAAGAGGATGTCTCTTTCCACAAAGCCCATTTCAGAGTGACAGAAGAAGCATCTGGGACCCAATCACATCTCTCAGCACTGGACAGATCATCTAGTCAACAAATTAACAGAGTAACCATTATTCTTTCAGAAGGAGAGAAGAAATCTAGGGTAATTAGAGGGGCATGGGGGAGAGAATGGGGGAAGGGGAGAGATTGGACAAGGGGCATAAAGAATAATTATGATTTGTAACAATATATATGCTAGTAATATTGATTTGATCACATATCTCAATGTTCAACCCCCAAAATATGTATAATCGATTTTGATTCAATAAGTAAAATAAAAGCAGAAAATAAAATAAAATAAAATAAACACAGTAATGGAAGTCCTAACCAAAGCAATTAGACAAGAGAAAGAAAGACAAAACATCCAAACTGGAAAGGAAATCAAACTGTCCATTTAAAAAAATAAATTAAAAAAAAAAAGTTTAAAAAAAAAATTGAGGTAATGGTAGAGTTTAAAAATATTAGCAATAGCTGTTTTATTTTAGCATAATAGTCTAGTGATTGTTTAAAGGCTCTTCAGACTGTATCAACAGTAAACAAAACCTAGCCTGTTTGTTTTGTTCCTAAGTTCCATCTGCCCTTTCATACTGGAGTCATATCCATGCCTCAATATTATTGGTCCATGGGAACCAAAGAATTTCCACAAATAACTAGTAATTTACATAGCCGCTTTGGAAGCAAATCATCCCAATTTTGAATTCTGACTCTCCCACTACTTACTTTTGACTTTGGACAAGAAGCTAACTTGTCTCTAAGCCTCAGCTTTCTTACCTGTAAGACGGAGATGACTATAGTACCTACTTTGGAGAGTTGTTGCATGCATGTAACATGCATATCCCATAGTATATGCTATAAAAATATTAGATTGCTCCCTACCGTCCCACCCCTACTGCCTATCACCTCACCCCAAAAAAGTCAGTCAAAGGGATAGGCAGATAGATGACCATAAGTTCTACTGCCTTATTTTGGCAGGGAGGGGAATCTATGACTTATCTCCTATGTTTTCTCATTTTTGATAAAATAAAGGCTATCATTTTCAGCTCATGACCAGCAACTTCTCAGGAAGGAAACCTGTTGGGTAGAAATGGCATCCTAATGAGGCGAAGCCTAATGATGACCACAGCATTCTAGTACTGTAGTGCTGTACTTCACATTGTTTTACCTTTTAAAAATGTACTATTTTAATATTAATTAGGACAAAATACAGCTATTAGGATGGGAACAAAAAGCCAGTTAAACCTCATAATTATTAGGTTTCAAATATAGATTTTCTGTCTTATTTTAATATATTCCTGGAAGTAAAAACATAGAATGTACATAAATTATTTCTTTTAGCTAAGTAGCCCTTCAATCAACTATTTCTGTGGAGAAATTCACATTCTGCCCAATTTCAAGGAAAGGACCCAAAGTGTTCAGTAAAGAATAAGAAACATGTGATCTCCTCCTTCCCTAAAGCTTCAACTTCTAATTTTGTGGACTACTGTAGAGGGTCTGCTGTCGCACACACCAGAGGGGCACAGGGCCATATGCCACCAGCAGGTCTTCATTTCCGTGTAAGACTCCTTAGTTGTGGAGTGGGCCCTAAGTACTCTTGCAGTTGTGAGGTTTTGTTTTTGTTTTCACTTTTGTTTCAGTTTTTTTTTTTTTAACCCGAGCAGCACTTTCACTGTTCTGCAGACTTTTCTCAGCCTCTGTGTGTGAGTGGGGTCTATTCATAGCTTCCCATGGTTCTGGGATTAACGTGGTGCCAATCTTCTGGCTTTGTGCTGCCTTGGAGCCTTGATGAAATGCTTGTAAGGAAGAGACTGCACCCCTCTGCTGGTCCAGCTCTCAATACACCAGACCTCTAATCAGGAGAAGTTTCAAGTAGTGTTCAAAAGAAATTAATGTTTTAAGATCTTTTCACACTTTGTACCTATGAGGCACTTTTTAAGCTCTAATTCCAAGCCATCATTTCTTTTTCTCTGTATTTTATCTCTCTAGCTTGGGTAAATATGAGCTTTCAAGAAAGAATCCAAATCGAACCTCAGGTCTCTCACTTATTGACTATATAATCTTAGGCGGGTTACATTATTAATTCATTAAACAAATATTTATTGAATGTCTTTGTGTGCCAGGCACTATTCTAAGCACTGGAGATACAACTGTACACAAGTAAATATGCTGTAACATGCTTACATTCTAGTCAGGGAAGACCAATCATAACCAAAATAAATGATATACTGTAAATACATAGTATAGTAGGTGATGATAATTGATATGGAGAACATAAACTGTCCATGTGAAACTCTGTATCCTTATCAACAAAATGGGGATAACTACCCCCTCCCAGGATGGTGGTCAGGTTAGATGAGATGGCACAAGTGAAAGCTTGGAGATACCATGGTGAATGAGACAGTCCTCCCCAGCTAACTTACTGGCGATCTTGTAAATGAGAGCTTTCTTTCCAGATCCTATTGTTCTCTGAGTCTTAAATTGGCTACGGTAACCTATATGTAGTTTATTACAAGCATCTCTTCATTCACTAGGTGCCATCCTATTGATTAAGTGCCATGTAAATGAAACTATAAAAAAAAATCAAATCATGTTTTCTTACTGACACACACAATTTGAGAGATGCCACTATCATGGTGATCCTTCCCCTTTACTACCTCTGTTGGTGGCCATTTTAAACATCTTTAAGGTCTTAATGTTAGTTGGGTGCCAACATTTGTGATTATTAGAATTAAAAGGTTTTAACTTAGGCAGCCAATCCTAGGATCTTTTCTGTAGTGGAAATTCTTTCTCTGGAAGATAAACACAAGCAACTTGTGTCCTGCCACCCCTGTCACTTCTAATTCCCCCGTGTCTTGTTATCCTGTACCTAGAATTCAGTATTGATTTCGGAAAAATAAATGAGGTTTTCCTAAAAATTTTGCACTTCTGAACCATCATGTTGCAATAATATAGTTTAACATCTTGATTGATTTTCATTCATTTTTTTAAGCACATTTTTCCTGCTAAAATCTATGCTATATTTCACTTTGCTGTTCCCTCTGCCTCCCTAATTTGCCCTTGACGTATTATCTGTTTCTCTATAAAGTATTTCATCATTTTTCCCAACTTGCTGATTTTTACTGGCTTCTTCCACCAGCTGTTATATCTTTTACATTTGGCTTTAGCCTCTTAATAATATGTCATGTAAATGCAAATTGAATGACCTTCTACCTTTTTGTCTTTTTCAACTAGTTCAAATACCAATATTCTAAATCTTGCACAATTGAACCAACTATATTAGCTAATAGGACTGATACTGTAAGCAGTAAATATTCATTACTTACATTGAGACATGCTTTTTGACAAAAAGATTCTTTTTTGATAAAAACCTACCATATACTAGCAGAGTGAAAACATAGAAAATTATAGAAGATTAAACTGAGAGCAGTTTTCTTGCGTTCGAGTGGCAGGGTCCGTTGAAATAGGGATTGCAGTTTGAGAAAAGCATTAAGTACTAAGGGAACACTCATTCATGTTTGGTTGATGTATTCTCTGCACAGACGTACTGTGATAGTGGGAGGTGTAATTCACAGCACATTAACTCTTAGCCAGTGTCACTGCTTGAGTGGTGGCGTAAGTCTTGTATGCCTGTATAGTTAATGATGCCTGTATTCTAACAGTCAATTTTTCTACCCCTTGCTTCAACACTAAATTGATTTTTTAAAATGTGAACAAAAGGGGTCTGTACATAATTATTGTATGAGATCATTTTAAGAGTTTTCAGTGTGACCAAAATATCTTTTTTAAAATGGCCCTATTTTATTCCATTAGTATTTTAAAATAAGTCTTCAGTTATCTTCTCAGTTGGGAAATCTTTGTGCTGTTTTTTTCTCTCTAATTCCAAGGTGGCTAACCACATCTTGCTACAGACGTGATCAACTGTGACATTATTTTATACTTCTTTTTTATTTCAATCATATTTCAGGAAACTACTGGTGGTCATTAACCATTTCTGAAAAGCTCCAGCTTGATATCCCCCAAATCAACAACCCCTATATCCTACCACCGTCTATTTTCTCTTCTCTCTTTCTTTCCAGGTGCTTGTCTTCTGGCACATGCCCAACAAACCTTATTGCAGCTTCCCAAGGGCTTTGGTGAGGTCCTGCTGTCCCTCGGGGATTTAATATGGGTGGGATGTACATGTAGCCTGGAGCCATGTCAAAGGCTGCTACAGCTCCCAGATTCTAAAGGCTGGTCATCACAAGCTCTAATGTTGTTTCAGTTCTAAGACAGTTTAGTCTCAGGATAGATATGGCAGTAATAATACAATTTGGGTCATTTTGTCAATGGAAATTAACTTCCAGTTCTGCTAATTTTATATTAAAATCTGTGACATGCAGACGATTTTTAGTCTCTCTCAAATTGTAGAGCTTTAAAACAATTTTCATGAGTATTAATTTTTTTCTTTAATAACTGAGTAATATTACTGCCATTGAATTGATAATTATATATTTTATATATTATATATTACATATATAATATAATTATATATAATATAATATAAATATTATATATTTTTAGCATCACTTCTTTGATACCATTTAAACTTTGGTCCTGTGCATAAATCTTACAAAAATTGAAGGTGAAGTATGAGAACCCAAAAGGCACCCAGCATAGAACTCTGGGGTTCATTAAATGTGGGTTAAAAAATTTTTTTCAAATGAGAAGCACAACTATAATGTAGTAAGTCATCTGTCTTCTTAAAATTCTTTTGTTTTTAAAATATAGTGTTTTTCTTCCAGACTTAAAAAAGAGATCTGTGATCTTATATGCAACTTGCAAAATAAATCACCCTTAATCTAGAAACCCATTGATTAACACTTGTTACCATTTGGTGGTATTTTCTTCCTTTTGTATTTCTTTTCATTTTTTAAACAAAATACAGCAAACCCTTAAACAACAAGGGTTTGAACTGCGCAGGTACACTTATTCATGGATTTTTTTCAATAAATATATTGGAAAATGAATACATGGTGTACCTAACTAAACAGTTAAGTAGCCAACCTAACAGTAGGCTATGAGTAGTTAAATACTTAACTACTACTTAAGTAACTAGGGCATGCAGTGCGGTGCCTTGTGACCAGAGAATGTTATGTGTGGTTGGCACCCCTAACCTTGTTGTTCAAGGGTCAACTGTATTTCAAACACACAAACACCTATATAATGACACCCAGATTTAAAGTATTAGCCTTTTGCCATATTTATTTCTATTTTTTGTCCCTGGCCTTGTTTATATGTAGATATATGTGCATATTTTGAAATATAATTTATATATACAGTTTTATATTCTATCTTTTTATTTAAATTTTAAATGTTTTACTGTGTCATTAAACTTTTTTAATGCTTTTCTGCAACACTAAATTTGTGCTAATGTATGGACAGATTTTGTTTTTTAAAAATATTTTATTCCTATTTAGTTGATTTCACTTTATATTTTCAGTTCTTTTAACGTAAGATATTGCATGCTATAACTATAAACACTGTTTTTCAAACACAGTTTTTCAGAAAACTGCAGTTGCACTTCTTTAGTGGGTCACAAAATCAGTTTAGCAGATTGTAGTCAGCATTAAAAAAATAGAAAAGATCAGAGGATTTCTATGGTTCTTTGTCAAAAACTGTACATATGGTAGTAAGTCCTTTTGTTTCAGTTGTCTGAATGTAAATTTTAAAAAAAAATTTAACTAGGGGTCACAGTCATAAGAATTATCAGGAATCTTATCAATCAACCTACCTCATGTATGTTAGAATTTGACATCCATCTTTTATAGTTACATTTTCTGAATAGATTTATTATGGTTGGATATATGGAAACTGGGGTAATAAAATTGTAAAACACACTCTGTACCTCTAGATTTTAGCACTGGACAGAGTTCTTCCCCTCAAGATTATTCTTTCCCACTCAGTTTTACTTTGGGTACTTTGAGTTTACTCAAGGATGGTAGATGCTCCCTTGTAGGTGGTAAATTGTTTCCTTAATAGATTATAAATTTACCAAAAGAGTATAATTTAGATCACTAGCTATATTAGTCCATTTCTGTTGCTTGTAACAGGATACCTGAAACTGGCTAATTCATAAGAAAATGAAATTTATTTCTTATAGTTCAGAGGGCCTTCTGAGTGGTGGCTCTACAGTGATGCAGGTTATCTATCACAGGGCCAATGGTCTGAGCAAGAGATCTAGCCTGCTGATGGAGTTTGGATGTGTTGTCATCTCCAAAACTCATGTGGAAATTTGATCCCCAATTTGGCAGTTTTGGAAACTGAATGAGTCATGGGGGCAGATCCCTCATGAATGGATTAATGCTCTCCCTAGGGGAGGAGGGGTAGTGAGTGAGTTCTCGCTCTGTTAGTTTCCATGAGAGCTGATTGTTTTAAAGGACCCTGGCACCTTCTCTCTCTCTCTCTCTCTTCCTCTCACCATGTGATCTGCTTGTACCTGCCAGCTGCCTGCCACTTTTCCGCCATGAGTAGAAGCAGCCTGAGGCCCATGCCAGATGCAGCTGTCCCAGAATCATAAAGCAATTTCCGCCATGAGTAGAAGCAGCCTGAGGCCCATGCCAGATGCAGCTGTCCCAGAATCGTAAAGCAATTAAACCTCTCTTCTTTATAAATTACCCAGTCTCAGGTAATTCTGTTATAGCAACACAGAATGGATTAAAACACCTACTCACTCACTCTCTTTATAAAGCCATCAGAACCACACCAACCACCACCCATTAAACCATCAGTGGATTAATCCATTCACAAGGGTACAGTCCTCACAATCTAATCACCTCCTATAGGCCCCATCTTTTGATTACAATAATAATAATGCTCCTCTTAACACTGTTACAATGGAGATCAAATTTCCCACACGTGAACCTTTGGGGGACACATTCAACCCACAGTATTGGCATAAGTTAGAATTCTGAACTCAAGCGTAAATCTCAAACGTTTTCTCCCATGCCCCAATTCTGCCATCCCACCTCTACTCTCCACCTGGATGTACCCCTACCTCATGTTTAAAATGAGGTCAGCTTTCTCTCATGAACACTGATATAGCAGTTGGTTCTTCTAAGTGAAGAAAGCACATAAACACTTCAGTATATTGAGTTTTCTCTAAAACTTAAGGAATAGGTCCTTTGATAAAGCATTATTTTTATGTACAGTAATTTTTTTAACATCACATTAAAATACAAATCTCAGCATATTTTTTAGAATGTGTCTGAGCTTTTTGTGTGTGTGGCTGTCACTTTTAAAGAATTCATTATGATGTAGCAAGAAAGACTCCATACTTTAGAGCTGAACAGTTGGTTGAATGTGGCAAATGGATAACAGCAGGAGAGATGAGGAAAGTTGGGAATAGTAAAAGTTCTGTTTGGGGAAGATGTGTAAGATGGAGAGTGTGCTGCCCTATTCCTTGAAGTTATTCTTTCTCTCATCTTTCATTTTTTGGATACCTATTCTGTGTGTGTTACTCTGCTGGGTGCAAGGCATCCAAAGATGGCTCAGCCTGACTGCCTTCAAGGTTCCCACAGCCTTATGAGGGAGTCCTGTGAACAAATAATTAAATAGCAAAGCCACCATGCATAAGCAAGCCTGGGCTTTGGAGTCTGAATTATTTTTAAGTCTTGGTACTTACTTTACTAGTTGACTAGTGTGACTAGTAATTATTTAATTTTCTAAGCCTCCTTGCTAATTTTCCTCATTTATAGAGATACTACTAGTTTCCTTGCTTTTTGTGAGAATTTGAGCATATGCATGTAAAACAGCAGATGCCTGGCATTATAGTATACTCTAGTTGTTATTTATGTCATTATTATTATCATTTTTATTATTCAGTGGGTTAATTGCCAAACTAAAGATTTATAACAAGTACTATAAAAGCTCATGAGAGAGGTAATTATTGGCCCTAGTTTCTGTACTGTGCGCCGTAGTTCTCTGTCTTCATGCTGTATGTGGATACAAACTTCTTTATCAGTGTCTGTGGAGACCCCTTTTATTTGTTTCTGGACATAATGCATTCCTTCATGTTGGTTACTCATCCTTCCTCAGTCCCCTAAGCACAGGAATTCTCCAAGATTCCCTTTCTCTTCCTTTTCCTTTCCTTCTTATCCTTTCTCTTTCCTTGTCTTCCCTTCCCTTGAATTCCCTTCTTTTCTCTTTCTCCTCAGAAACTCATCCATCAATTCCTACTGCTTCAGCCATCACATCTATGAGGATGCTTCCCAAATCTATATCCACAACATTTCCAGCTGCCTGCTGGGCATCTCCATCTGGAAGTCCTTCTTGCATTCAAAGTTAACATGTCCAAAACTGAACTCATTAATTTCCCATTAGCTCTCCTTCTTCCCAGTCTCTACTAATGGCAGGAGCGTCACCTTCAGGTTTGAATCTTAAACAGGTTTGAGTCTTAAATTCAGTCCTTACCTTTCCTTTGCTTCCCGATCCCTCCCTGATGTCTCCCTCATCCAGTCAGTTGGCCAGACCAGCCTGTTCCACCTCCATGCTACTGTCATCATTCAGCGTTTCTTTTCCATCACGCTGCCACTATCCTAATTTGGGCCCTCATTATCTCCCACATGGACTACTGGAAGAGGCTCCTCCTAACTAATCTTCCCTCTCCTTCCCACTGCGCCCAACACGCTACTGCCAGAGAAACAGTATTAGGCAGAGAATAACAGTTTTAGTCTTTAGCTCTGATTACATTACTCCCTTGCCGACAAACCACCTATGCCTCTAGACTGCCTGCAGAATAAAGTCCAGACTCCAAACCTGACTTTCAGGCCCTTCACTCTTTAGGCTGTCTGTTTTTCTGGGCTTGTTCTCTTTCACACACTGCCCAAAGGGACAGCCCCATAGCTCCTGAACCTGCTCCCCATTCTTCTACCTTCTTGTCATTGCTTATCCTGTTTCCTTCTCCTAAATCACCCTTCTTTCCATTCCAATAACCCCATCCCCATTCCCACTCCTGCTTCCATTCTCTGTTCAGGAAAATCTGACCATCTTTTAGACTCAATCTGAGCACTGCCATTACCGTGAGAAGCACCTCTAGCAAGAAGCAATTTTCTTTCTTCCTCTGTATACCAGTAGCTGTTTGTTACTCTACTATCTTTGTTATCTCTTCCTTGTATTATTCAATTTAACCATATTGTGAACCTATTATAGCTCTTATTTCTTTATATTCCCCTCATCCTTGGTATGTATGTGTTGAAATGGAATTTGAGAAGATGTATGGAAAAGTATCATAGCGGTGGTTTGAGGATTTGAGATAATATAGGATTGGGTTAAGGAACAGAAATTAGTTAACAGTTGTGGAAAGATAAGATGATGCAGGGAGAACTGCAGTCAGCCATCTAAAGCATAATGTGAGAAGGGAACAGAGCTGGCTTGCCCCGAGTTTCTCCTACTCAATCCTTATTTCCATGAAATTGTTTAGCTATTAGAAGATTAGTGTTATCAGTATGTACTGTTCATCTATTGTAGATCTGGAGCAGAATTTTAGAAAAGGCCAAACTGCCCCCACCCCATGTCCCTGCACCCAAGATTTGACTTGTAGACTTTTCAGAATAACTTTAATTATTTTTAATTAGTGAGATATCCATATTAGCTAATTTCCCAGACTATGTATTATGCAACATCTATTTGAATTGAAATATTATTTTAGGTTTGGTACATCTCTAGTTTGTCCACCAAGCTACCCCTATATTTCTCATTGAATATTGCAAAAGCCTCCTAACTAGGCTCATCATACCACTTGGTTTCCTCTTCTTTCCTCAACCCAAGTTGTTTTTCCACACCGATAGATAGGTTTTTGTTTTGTTTTTTAAAATATCTGATTATGTCACTGACTGCTTAGTAAAATACTGCAGTGCCTTCATGTTGCTCTTTTGATAAAGAACAATCCTCTTATCATGGTCTATTTGACCTGTGACAGTGGTCCAGTCCCTGTGTGCCTCCAGCATTATGTCACTGACTGCTTAGTAAAATACTGCAGTGCCTTCATGTTGCTCTTTTGATAAAGAGCAATCCTCTTATCATGGTCTATTTGACCTGTGACAGTGGTCCAGTCCCTGTGTGCCTCCAGCCTCGTTTCTCTCAGCTTTGCATATGCTTGTTCTTGTGCTGCAAAGACACACCCCTTACCTTTTCTCCTCCCATACCCCTCTTTTACATCTTTTCTTCTTTTGGATATCAACTCAGTCATCTCTTCCTCAGGGAAGCCTCCAATTTTCCTAATGAAGTTAGTTCCCCTGGCATTATTTCTCTTTTTCCTTTGTAGCATTTATTACCATGGTAGTTTTACATTATCTGTGATTCTTTCATTGTTTCCAGTCTCTTCCACTATAAGTTCCACAAGCTCCAGGCCTGGTTTGCCATCTGTGCCTAGCACAATGCCTGATGTATGCAAGGTGTTCAGTCTGTTAGTTGAATTAATGAATGAATGATTGTATTATCTAGAAGGAAAATAATTCTTTAGAAATTTAGTGATAAAGATTACAAAATACTAAATATTGCTTTCATTTTTGACACTTTGATGACAATAAAGGACTCTTCCAATATTTGTACCTATTATACATATTGTAGAGTATTAGAATTAAATGTAGTAAAGTAAAACCATATAAACAAAGAGTAAGAATAACCTCGGAAGTCAAATAGTCCAGGCTTCCCTCTAATGTGTCATGTCCGAGGCTCTGTAGCTTCTTAAATATCTCTAATAATATGGGCTCAGCAGTGACAGAGGCTGCTGTTTTTTCATTTCTTCATGTTGAAGCAATATTGGCCTGCTACAGTTTCTATCCATTACTGTCAGTCTCTAAAGTAATACTTACTAAGTCTGTCTGCTATCCATGTGGAACCCTTTCAAATGAGTAGACAACTGTCCTGTGCTCCTGTGGCTTTATTTCTCCCAATTCCTCCCTTCACAGACTGTGTTCCTGCCACATTGTCTCTGAAAACAGCTGTGTCTTCCTCTTTCCTTCAAACCTTCACACATATTGTTTCCTTCTACAGAACACTTTTTTTCACCCCCTCCTCCCCACTCCAGCTCCCCTGGTTACTTTCTCCCCATGCTTTAGATCTCATGGAGGTCTCTGCCTTTGATTCCCCCCTCCCCGCTGTTAGGTTAGTTGCCCCATCCTTGTGTCCCACAGCCCTTGTTCATCCCCTAAGGCAGCTCATGCCACATTTTATTGTGATTTTGTAATCCAGGTTATCACCCACAAGAAGGGAGACCACATGTCATGTGTCCTACACTATCTGTTTAGTACCAAGCCTGACATGTAGTGAGCACTCATGACATCTTTGACTGAATAAATTTGAGAACACCAATTTTGTCATTCTCCAAGCTAGCACCCACGCATGTAGCATCATGTGTGGCACCATCTTCTAGACATGTCCAAGCTTGGCAGTGTTCCTCCTTAAGAGAAGCACTGAGAATAAGTTAGTGTTCCAGGTTATGACCTGGACTATATGAAATGTATTATCTCTGTAAATTTAGAATCCTAGAGATTTTTTCTACTCAGCAGCAAAATTTCTTTTTCTCTTTTGGTTGTGAGCTAATTTTTGAGCTGTGGGTATTGTCAGTTTATCACAGTACTGTTGTTTTAAGGGTGTTAATGAAGTGAATTTAAAGAAATGGTGTTTTGGAAACAGTTATTTAATTGAGTCAGGCTGTTAATCTGTCCTCCAGATTAACCAGATTAACTATTGTTTTATATGAAAATAAATGGTCAGAAGGCTTTTTTGAATGTTCTCTTGATTTTTGTCACCCAGTCTGTTATAGTTTCTTGTCCTGACCTCAGCAATGCATTCTGAAAGGGGCAAATGTTTCCATGATAAATGATGATTGCAGGGTGGGAAGAATTCTTTTACTTTTGTTATTTGAGAAGATAGAAAAGTAAACATTTCTAGATTATATATGCTGGTAGAGTGGGGAAGACTTTTTGAGAGATAGAAGGAGAAAGGGAATAGAAGAGAGAAAATGTAGGAGTTGAGAAAAAATAGATTGCAAAAAAATAACAAGGAAAGAGAACATAATTTACTGATGACTTGATCACCTATCATGTGCTTCCACAGTTATATACTTTACCATGTGGTCTCTTCCATACAATGAACATGGAAAGCAGACATTGTTACCATCATTTTATAGAAGAGGTGTCAGCCTCTGAGTCATACAGCTAGTAAATGACAGAGTTTTTCAGACCTGGGCTTGTATGATTCTAAAGCCGACTGAAATTGATGTAGCAAATAGTTTTGTGCATGGGAGATGCAGATGGAGAATCACTGTAGCATAATGATTAAGAGTATTTGTAGACTCTAGAGCCTGTTGGCCTGGGTTCAAATCCTACATCTTTCAAGGCTCTACCATCTGACAGCTGTGGTACCTTGGGGAAGTTGCTTGATCCCTGTGTACTTCATTCTACTCATCTGTAAAATCAGGCTAATTGTGTTACCTTCCTTTTAGAATTGTGAATTAATTTAGTTAATATATAGTAAAATGTGTAGAACAGTTCCTGACATATAGAAAGCAATATATAAAGTACTATATAAGTGTTTGCTGCTGCCATTATGATTATGATTATGATTATTAGTGTGTGTGTGTGTCGCCTGTGGAAGATCTGTCTCAGAAGTTTGAGGAAGATGTTTTAAAACTGTTAGCAGAACTGTTTCATCAGTGTGACCTGGTCAGACTTGTCTCAAAGTTTGCCTCTTAGAGTTCTTACTGTGTCAACATATCCTTCATCCCTGACCAAGCCCAATCCCAAAACACACACACACACACACACACACACACACACACACAGCCTCCCCTTTCTCTTTTTTCTTTCTAGAATTAAAAGCCAATTCAGACTTTCTCTTTAGTGTTATTATAGAAGAAAGGAAGAATAAAGATTCACTGAAGGTGATACATATATAAGGATCTAGAGGTCTAAGTTAAAATTTGCAATTCAAAGCAAAAAATTTAGAAAAGTTCCCGTTTCACATTTTCTTGTTCCAAAATGGTCTGCTTCCCAGCCTCCCTGTTTTGGGCCCATAGGATTTAACCAGATTGTTACATAATAATAAAGAGTTTGGGACATTTCTGATGATTATTTGCCTCTGTTGTGATATAACTTAATTGCCTTAACTTCCTTTTCCTAGGAAATTAGAACTTCTTTTTAAAAATCACTAACCCTTCTAACTTGCCCAGAATCCCTTACTTGGTTAAGGAGCATATATAAGCAGAGGAACAGCTACAGCTGTTACTTTGCAAAGAGCCTGAAGATTTGTCTTATTTTGAAACTAATGAAAGGTAAGGAGGGGCCCTTTTTAAAAATTCTATTTGGAGGCTTGAAGGGCAAAGATTTTTCTTAAATAATGGACTAACGGTTTTTTTGGTCTATTAATTTAATTAACTTAAATTGATTCTTTGTTCAGAACTCACCAAGGAAGTCTTAATAATTCAGCAAAGTATTATTTTTTTGGTGGTGGTGGTGGAATAGGAAGTTGCTTTATTCAGGAATACCAGTGACCTGAGGAGAGATGTTGGGCTAACCCATCTCTCTGGTAAACCAGGAGAATGGCCAGGCTAAGACTATCACAAAGACTCAGATTTACTGAGGGGTTTTTAAAAAGGAGGTTGAGGGAATAGAATGTGGGAAATAAAAAGAAGAGGAGGGGAGACATGTAAGGGGGCAGGTGCAGATTCTCACCAAGGCTCCTTCTGACTTCTGTTTTTGTCCTTGATGTTATCTTAGAGACCTGCTTCAGGGTTGAATCAACATAGCTTTTTTTATTTTTAATTTTCTAAATTTTTTATTATGAATATTCATGAGATACAAAGCTGATTTTCACCCCTTGTGCCCGTGATGTGAGGGCCAGATTCATACTGGCAGCATACCCATTACCAGAAGTTGCTTTTGTACCCCATGTCCCCCACCCAATTATCCCCAACCTCCCTCCCCTCCCTGTTTCTCCTGAACTCCACTTTGTAGCCCAAGGAATGTTCTCTCCCTCTGCAAGAACAATGCACAACTGTGGTCTTTCTTTCCTTCCTTCTTTCTCTCTTAGCTCCCACTTATGAGTGAGTACATGTGGTATTTATCCCTCTGTGCTTTGCTTATTTCACTCAAAATAAGTTTCTCCAGGCACATCCATGTTGTTGCAAATGGGAGTATTTCATTCTTTTTTATGGCAGAGTAGTATTCCATGGTGTACATATATCACAGTTTCCTTATCCAATCATCCATCGAAGGATGTTTAGGTTGGTTCCACGTCTTGGCTATTGTAAACAGAGCTGCGATGAACATGGGAGTGCAGGTAATCCCTTCAACATGGTGATTTCCATTCCTCTGGATATATACCCAGAAGTGGGATTGCTGGATCATATGGAAGATCTATCTGTAGCTGTTTGAGAAACTTCCATACCATTTTCCACAGTGGTACTAATTTACAGTCCTACCAACAGTGTAGGAGTGTTCCCTTCTCTCCACGCCCTCACCAGCATTTGTTATTCACCATCTTTTTGATTATAGCCAGTCTAACTGGGGTGAGGGGGTATCTCAGTGTAGTTTTAATTTGCATTTCCCTGATGACTGGTGATGTTGAACATTTTTTCATATACCTGTTGGCCATTTGTATGTCTTCCTTTGAAAAATGTCTATTCAGCTCCTTTGCCCATTTTTTAAATTGTGTTATTTGGTTTTTTACTGTATAATTGCTTGAGTTCTATGTATATTCTGGATATTAATCTCTTGTCAGATGCATAATTCATAAAAATTTTCTCCCACTCTGTAGGTTGTCATTTCACTTTGTTGATTGTTTCTTTTGCTGTGCAGAAGCTTTTTAGTTTGATATAGTCCCATTTGTTTATTTTTTCTTTTGCCGCTTGTACTTTCAGGCTCATGTTCATAAAGCCTGTGCCCAGACCAAGTTGCTAAAGTGTTTCACCTATACTTTCCCTTAGTAATTTTACAGTTTCAGGTCTTATACTTAAGTCTTTAATCCATTTTGAGTTGATTTTAGTGTATGGTGAGAGATGCATATCTAGTTTCATTCTTCTGCATACATATTCAGTTTTCTGAGCACCACTTGTTGAAGAGGCAGTGTTTTCTCCAATGTAGATTTTTGTTGCCTTTGTCCAATATCAGATGGCTGTAAGCCTGAGGGGTGATTTCTGGGTTGTTCTACTCCACTGGTCTGAATGTCTGTTTTTATACCAGTACCATGCTGTTTTAGTTACAATAGCTTCGTAGTATAATTTGAAGTCAGGTAGTGTTATGCCTCCGGCTTTATTTATTTATTTATTTATTTATTTATTTATTTATTGCTCAGGATTGCTTTGGCTATTCTGGGTCTTTTGTTGTTCCATATGAAAGGTAAGATTGTTGTTTCCATTTCTGTGAAGAATGTCATTGGTATTTTGATGGGGATTGCAGTGAATCTGTAAATCGCTTTGGGTAGTATAGACATTTTCACAATGTTAATTCTTCCAATCCAAGAGCATGGAATATCTTTCATCTTTTTGTGTCTTCTTTAATTTCTTTCAGAAGTAGTTTGTAGTTCTCTTGTAGAGGTCTTTCACCTCCTTAGTTAAATTGATCCCTAGCTAGTTTATTTTTTTTCATGACAATTGTAAATGGGCTTACTTACTTTAGTTCTCTTTCTGTTAATTCATTATTTGAGTATATAAATGCAACTGATTTGAGGGTATTTATTTTGTATACTGCAATGTTAATGAAGTTATTAACTAGCTCTAGGAGTTTTTTGGTAGAGTCTTGAGGTTTTTCTATATATAGTGTCATGTCATCTTCAAATAGAGAAAGTTTGACTTCATCTTTTCCAATCTGGATTCCCTTTATTTCTTTCTCTTGCCTGATTGCTCTGGCTACTACCTCAGCAAAGTACTATAATACTAATTTTTAATTTTTTTACCACATTCAAGAAATATATTTGCATATTATTTATGTATGCCATAACATAATCTATTTGATTAGTGCTCATGAGCATTATTCTAAATATTAACTTATTGTAATATATTTCCCATGGTTTTCTTTTTTTCTAATGATGCCCTTAGTTCTTGTATGACAACCATTTGCAATACTTTAAAAAGAGAATGTATTCCTGGAAAGTATTTCTAGCCTCAGTTATAGCAGAAATTATAAAAGTTCAATCCTCATAGCAAAAAAAAATATGACATTCTAAGTTAAAGCCTTATTGTTGCCTAGAATGATAATGCTTTCCACAAGTAATAGGAAATGGCAAGATTTTTGCTGATGGCATTCACTTCCGTTTACTAATCGAATAAATTTTTTGGTCATTTGGATTTGGTTTAATGGTTTCATTCTCTGAACTTCTTCTCTGCCTGTGAAAACAAGTCATTTTTTACCATTCTCCCTCACCACCATCATCACCAAATAATGTCACTTCATCTGAGCCATACAATTTATATTTCAGTTGCTGTCAACTGCCACAAAGCAGTTTAAAACTTATGGGTTCATCTTGTTATCAGAGCAAATAATTAAGATTGTGAGGTAGGATATAGAGAGTGGGAAGACCCAGAGAGAGGAAGGAGCCAGATCATCAAACTTCACAATTAGAGATCGCCACTCTCTAAAACCAGCCATGGATTTCTCTAGTTGTTTCCTGAGCTCATTGCTTCCTCGCATTTACTCTTCCCTATTTCTTGTCAATAAATCCCATTAACCAGTTTTAGAAATTTGGGCATACCTGTAGCAATTTTCTAACTTGATCTGACTGATCCTGTGAGGGTATATTAATCCCTTTGTTTCTTTCCTTGTTGTCAGAGGTCTTGTACACGACAGCCGGAATAACCTCCAGTTGAGGGGCTTGGTGGTGCTCCTTATTTCTAAAGCAGCTGGGCCCAGCAGTGTGAATACCTCACGACAGAACTATGACATGGTCAGTGGGATCTACTCATGGTAAGAAGAAATTTATTTTTTGATATTGCTCCCTAAATTGTATTTTCTTTTACTGGGGAGTGGTCAGTGGAAAGCAGTGTTTAGCTCTTTGTCATTCTCTAATTCAAAAATAGATTAAAATATAGTGTAAGATTTCAAAAATGGATTTTTATTGTTCCTAACAAGTCTAATAGTCTTGGTGAGCTTCATGCATAACTCTGGTAAATTTCCCCACACAATGATCCTTCCTTCATTAATAAGCAGGCAGAGAAGATTACTGTCATAGCTATAAATGACCGCTCTTCTAGCCAGTATAATTTTGTAGCCCTTTTACTATTTATCCATACAAGTATCTTTACTAGAAGGGATATCATGAGATCATTTTCAGTTTCTACTCACTCTGAAATTGTTTATATTTTTTAGTGCCTTTAGGATACTAATTTTTTTTATGACAGTGATCTCACATGATAATGCTGTAGATAAGAGTTATTATACTTACTTTACTCTTGAGAAAACTGAGACTTAAATATCTTGAGACTTTTTAAAGTGACACAGCTGGCAAATGGGAAAAGTTGAGGCTCTAACTGTAGTTCTCTTCTTCCTTCCAAATCTGTTTTTTTCTTGATTCCATTCCATCTTTCAGTCTGTTTCAAAGAATTTATTTCACTTTTAGATGAGATTAGCCATTAAATTAGTATGCAAAAAAAGGTCTTCTTGTAAGTATGTCTTAAAAAACTCCTAAATGAAGCAACTTGGAAAATCTTTAATATATGTACATCTTACCCCAAAACCTGTTTGAATTAGAGCTCGAAACTTTACCTTCTAAGTTTTGTAGAAAACTCTTGGCTTTGTTTAGTTGAGATAACTAAAGAAAATACATAAAAAATCTAGAATGAGTACTAATAACCTGTTAATCCCGAGAAAGCAAATGGATGTCACATCACCTTATATCCCATGTGTCTGTGTTTCCTGTTAGAAATTCCATTGATTTTGAGTCTGCTGACTTTGATCCCATCTTATTGGTCAATCATCTGCTTGGACATTTGGGTAACCACACATACATCTTATGAATACCAGCTATGTTTTATTATATCTAATCCTAAATAACCCTTGGAAAGTACTGCTTGACACATAATAGGTGTTCAGTAAATATTTGTTGAATGAGTGAATCATCCCCATTTTACAGAAGAGGTAACCGATACTGAGGTTAAAATTTGTCTGAAATCTTCTAGGTAGAATGTGATAGAGTTGGGACTGAAATCCTATTTTTACTCTAAAGAGTATACTTTTTCTACTATGCAGGAGCTATTATCTATATGTACATGGTATGCTGTGATGTAACCTCGTGTTTCTAATTTCTTATCTAGCCTCTACAAAATGATTGCATTGCTTCTGATCCTTCACATAATGTATTTGGTAGATGGTCATTGTAATCTGAGCAATCTGAGTAAAAGAACTTTGCAAAAGAGCAGGTGTACATTATAAACATAAAAACTTTCCAAATAACATAAACGGATTTTATACTCAGTGTACAGAATCCACAATTACATTTAGGGAATAATCCTGGCCTGTAGTTTCAGGCTGTTTTTTATAATCAAACTTGATGTAGTAAGTCATTGGTATGTTTGGGTGTTTTACACACTTGTTAATGTGAAAAAGTAATTTGGTATAGCACTAGGAGAAACCATTAATTTGTTTCTCTACTCCTGAAGTCATTTGTTTGGCTCCTGTTTCCTTAATTGTTCAAGTGTAGCTTTTGCTGGAGGCTTGTATCTATAATGCTGCAGTGAATTATTTAACATTTGAGGGAAGAACTGATTTGGGAGCTTTTTAATTCCAACTACTGGGATTTACATTCTTGGTGTTTCTCTCCTCATAAGCTTGACTTTGATGTCAAATAATGGGACATGAGTAAATTACCTAAGAAACCAAAAGTGAATTAGGTTATCTCTTTTGTTTGGCTAAAGGACATAACAGGTGCTTGTGCATATGTCTTAACTTATCCATAATGGCCAAGAGAGGCAGAATTTAGGCTAAAATGTAATAACTATATTTTGAAAAACAAGTAAGAGAGCCACATTTATAAAAATTTATAAAAATGCACATCCACCATAGCATTTGCCAACAATACCATGAGCTTTTAGGTTTATTCCACCAACTCTGACATAAAAAAATTGGTTTCAAAGCCAGTCATACAAGTATTACTAAATTTACCTTTATCCATAGGCACAATTCAGAAAATATTTACAACTCCCCATTTCTATTAATGATAGATACTTTTATTTTGTGTGCAAAAGATAGATCATCACAATATATAATACATAAAATTTACATATATTCAATATATGATACATAAAAAGTATAGACTTTTCTAATGTTACATGATTATTAAGTTTAAAGAAATTCAGGTGAATTTTCTGACTATTGATTCAGCTTTCTCGGTTGTTTTATCACTAACTGACTTGATTTTTTCTCATTTAACTAGCAGTTAAAAACAGACCACAAACTGAGGATAGTTTTACTCCACCTTAATTCCCTAAAATTTCCCAACACCTTAACTGTGATAGAAGACTGATGCAAGTATGCCAAACATATTTTCTTTTCTTCCTGAATACCTAGCTAACTAATCTATGTTTTCCAGCTTTCTTTGTGGTTGGCTGGGCCACGTAACTAAGATCTGGCCAATAGAGTGTGAGCAGAAGGGATATTCACTATTTCCCGACCATAAAAACTTTGCATTCCTAATATTCCTTAAGCAGATGACCTTGGTAATGACCCATTCAAAATGAAAGACAGCTATATCACTGAGTCACTGTCAGAGGAGAACCACCTGCCCTTCTGGAACATCCATACAGACGGACTGTTTGTTAGGCCACTTAAATTTTAGTGTTTATTTGTTAACAGCAGCAAATGTTACCTTACTATACCTTTACTGTTTATGTTACCACTATCACCATTCTGTACCCAGTTACCCCAGTGAATTTGGTAATCTTTGATTATTTCCTCCCTTTTGCTTTCCCTGCACAATAAGACACCAACTCACGAGTTTCTCTGGACTCCTTTTCTTTCAGTCCATTTCCATCTCCTATTTCATGCCCTTGTTACTTTATGTCCAGACTTTAGCAATAGCTATCTGGCCTCCTGGTCTCCAGATGCTCCTTCTTCAAGTTTTTCCTCTTAGATCTTGGTAAATTGAACACTCCAAAGTCCTGCTTTAATCACTCATTAAATTATTATTTATAAAGCACTTACTGTGCGTGGTGCCAGGTACTGTGCGTGGTGCAGGAGATACAAGCTGAAAGATGCATAGTATTTGCCCTCAGTGACCTTAGCATCAAGCCAGGAAGTATGTAAGTTTACAAACAACTATACTACAGTGCTATAGATGCCGTAAATAGATCGTAGAGTTTTGTGAAGGAGTTACGGATGAGAGGAGGAAAGGAGAAAATTTCAGATAAAGGGACCATTTGGACCTTACTAAATAGGGAACTTATAACTGAGCTTTGAAGGTAACTAGGAGGTCATCAGTTGCAGGAAATTAGGTGGGTGAGAGGCATGGTAAAAGTGCTTGTATCCTAAGCAGAGGAAGTAAGGAACTGGCTGACCAAGAACATGGGATATGGAAGTTCCTGGCAGGGTCCGGAATAGTGCCAACTATTACAATGTACCTATTATTGTAATAGTACATTCTTGTTACATGAATGTATAAATTTATAGAACAGAGACTAGCTTCATTATGTATATAGGTGTTATGAATTGAATTGTGTCCTCCCAAAATTCTTATGTTGAAGTCCTAACCCCCAGTACCTCACATTGTGACCTTAGTTGGAGATTGTGTCTTTACAGAGGTAATCAAGTTAAAATGAGATCATCAGAATGGGCCCTAATCCAATGTGAGAGTATTTCAAAATGTTTATGGAAAAATGGAATTAAAAGATAATACAAATCCTTCCATGAATGTATTAAAGATTCCTCATACAATTAGTGTTTTTTTAAAAAGGGTAAAGTTGGACATAGACACACATACATAGGGGGAATGCCTTGTGAACTGAAGAGGCCATCTACAAGCCAAGGAGAGAGGCCTGGAACAGATTCTTCCCTCAAAGCCCTAGCAAACTCATGTAGTAGGGAATTGAGATGAGGAGATGAGGTGGAAAAGCAAGGGTGAGGTCCGATTGTGAAGTACCTAAGGAATTAGGGCTATATTGTGGACAAATAGTAGAGAGCCATCCAAGCGGCAGCAGAATGGACTTGGAATCTGAAAACAGACTGCACCACCTTCTAGCTGTGCCTCAGTACCTACTTCAGAGAATGGTTTTAAGAATTAAATGAGTAAATAGAATAATGCACAGCATAGTGAGCATTCTGTGTTTGCTCTTATTCTCAGCTATTATCATGAAGGTCTTTAAGCAAGGGGGTCATGTTAATATATCTGTGTTACGGAACATAGTTAGTTGATGTGTAGAAGATGGCCCTGAGAAGTGAGATCCAAGAGATGAGAATCAGCCAGAGTTACACAGACCTTTAGGTCCTCTGATTTCATGCCTTATTCCTGCCAACATTTCCCAATTTCTGTTCCAGGGCTAAAGGTGTAACTAGGTTTTCAGTGGGAGAAAATGTCCTATGTTCAAATAAGCGGGGCATGCCAGGTTAAAAGAAGTAAAAAGATTAACAGAATTAAAAAGATTTCTTCATTTCAGAATTCTCAGGAGTTGTTATGTACATATGGTGTGCATCATGAATCTCTAAGAACAGATACTGTTTCCCAATTATTTGACTACAGAACCCTTTCACCCCTGTCAGCAGTACATCTTGAGGAATGCTGCAAAAGTTTGGTAAACATTATTCTATTTCAGAACGCCTAACTACGAACCCTAACAGGAACTCTGTGAGGCAGAAATAACAGTTTCACCAGTGAGAAAACTAAGGCTTAGAAAGGTGAAGTGACTTTCTGAGGTCCCACATTAAGTGATCAAGTAGGGGAAGACATACATCGGGTATAAATTACCTGAGTTCAAATGCTTTTCCCACCCCTTATTAGATGTGCAACCCTGGACAAGTTAGGTAACCTCTCTGTGCCTCATAGGTCTGTTGAGTGGATTAAAGAGGGTAATATGTATAAAACCCTTAGAACAGTGCCTGGTACATAGAATGTGCTTAACAAGTGTTGTCTCTTGTTGTTGTGCCAGACCTCTGTCATGCTGCTTTATGTCTTCTATTAGATTTCTCACTCCTTCAAACAGGCACTTAGCTTTGTATACCTTTACATGTGACCAGTGCTGTGGACATAGTATTCATTTAAATCTTTGCCTGGATAACTGGATCTTTAGTATAACATGAATGTTCTAGACCAAAACAAACATTGAATCACACATTTTTTTACAGTATGTGCCCCTTAGAGTAGCTTAACATGGACTGTGACTTACAGTAGACTGTACTTTATTATGTCCTTTGCCACCTCTAATTCAAATCAGACTCTAATGCGCTCTTCCTGGAACAGTGTTAATTTTTAACTTAGTTATTATGTAAACCAGTATATAATGTGACATTTAAAGATGTAAAAAAGTGTTAGTGGAATATCACACACAAAAAAGTAACACAATATAACAAAAAAAAGTGTTGCGGAATATCCAGTGATATTTTAAAAATCTCATCAAAAGTTTATTTTCTTTATTTTGTTCTTTACTTCTTATTTCAACCAATTTTTTCTTTTGAAAGACTGCATTTTCTTTACTCACCTCTGTTATCTGCAGTGTTCATTTTGGTATCTATAAGGCTTGAAGTTTTACTGATAGGTTTTAGACTCTTCCAGGTTTGTGTTGCCCTTGATTCCATTTCCTCTAAGCAGCAGAGGGACGAGAATAAGCTGCTGCTGAGGACCAGTGCAGTGATGGTGTTCCCAATGCCATCAGAAATGCATCAGTGGTTGAGCCATAACCACTAAATTGAATTAAAGATCTGCAGTATCTTGGGAAATACATGTTCATTCATAGAAGTGTTGTCATCTTCTTACTCACCTGTTCTGTCTCTTAACTATTTGCTATAGAGATCAATTTAGATATAGGTAGAACATGCAAAAATAAAAAACCATTAGAGTCAGAAGTAAAGTGATTGTTGGTATTTCTGATATTTAGATGGTCGATCAGCCAGGATACAAAATGGATACTGACAAATATTAAAGCATGCCAATTCCATTTGTAAAACAAGTACTTTTATCTTATTACTTATGTGACTTCTGGGGGGCAGGTGAGCTGATGCATAATAATAAAATTACGTTCAATGCTGTACCCCACAGATATGTACAATAAACTATGTTTCAATTAAAAATAAATAAATACAAGAATAAAATTATGGACTAATCATTTTCTGTATTTATTTGTAATGCTGATAAGAGGAGACCATGTGCTCTATGTGCTTTTAAACATAGTTCAGATGATCATATTTTATCCACATTACCCTAGCATTCATGTTCCTAACACATAGATGGCAGTCAATGACTATTTGATCATGACTGAATTATTGTTACTAATAGTAGTAGGGGTAGTATTTAATCTTGGAGCAAGGCAGACCTTTCTAAAAAGTTCCAAAACTCTAACTATAAATGAAAAGATTAACACATCTGACTGCATAAAAAATAGTTCTTCGATGGAAAAAATTCCCATAAGGTCTAAAGACAAATGCCAAAATTACAAAAACGTTTGTAACATACATGACCATGTGCCAAGTTTTGGCCTACAGATCAATTGAAGATTTTATAAATCAGGAAGAAGATAATACAACACAAACATGGACAATGAACATGAACAAGTAGTTAGCTTAGGAGCTCTATCCTGCTGTTAGAATGACGGCCTTGAACCCCTTGGCCGACTTGAACTTTTATCATTTTGCCTGTGTGACAGGATCAAATATCCCATTAAAATGCATGAACTATAGATTTTTTTAAAAACAAAAAAAGCAGGGGTGAAGCAAAGTGATATCTTTAGATTAGCTTTCTTAAATATACCATCTGTGTTAAAATGGACACCATCAATTTCTTGGCAACTGGCTAATTTATCCCCCAACTCAGTGTATTATTCAATTGATTAAGGTTAAAATTATGACATACATACTAAGGTAATTGTTGGACTTTAAGAATTTGTCCCGCAAAGCATTATAAACATAACTATAAGTTAAATCTAGAAAATATCTTAAAGTAAAATTACTCATTTTTTTTTTCCTTTTTGTCTTTTTTTGTGACCAGTAATGGGATCGCAACCCTCAGTGTCGCGCCCGTACGTGACCGGCAACGGGATCGCAACCCTCGGTGTCGCACCCGCACCGCGCTCAACCAGTGAGCGGACCGGTCTCTCTATGGGATCCAAACCCTCAGCAGGAGCGCTGCTGAGCTCCCAAGCGCCGCACTCTACCGAGTGTGCCACTGGGCCGGCCCCGTAAAATTACTCATTTTAACATTACTTTCTCTACATGAAATTTGTTCAGGCTTGGTGTGTCAGGCAAGTGTGTGGAGAATATTCAAGTGATGGTAGAATATTTGGAGGCTGTGTGAAATCTTAAGAAGAAAAGTGGAGAATATAAAAAGCTGTGAAAGAGGCCAGTTATTTTTTTCTATAAACCTTTAAATTTAGGGAATTGGACTTGGTCTCAGCTGCAAATGATGTAGTTCATAATTTATCATTTTAATGTGGTACTAATTAGCATCTGATGACTTCTAATTATAGTAACAATAGGCTGTAATTATCAATCCTCTCCTTCACTACACACATTATAATTCATTTAGCACTTAAAAATATCAAACAATGGGCCGGCCCGGTGGCACACTGGAGAGTGCGGCGCTCCCGCCGAGGGTTCAGATCCCATCTGATGACTTCTAATTATAGTAACAATAGGCTGTAATTATCAATCCTCTCCTTCGCTACACACATTATAATTCATTTAGCACTTAAAAATATCAAACAATGGGCCGGCCCGGTGGCACACTGGAGAGTGCGGCGCTCCCGCCGAGGGTTCAGATCCCATCTGATGACTTCTAATTATAGTAACAATAGGCTGTAATTATCAATCCTCTCCTTCGCTACACACATTATAATTCATTTAGCACTTAAAAATATCAAACAATGGGCCGGCCCGGTGGCACACTGGAGAGTGCGGCGCTCCCGCCGAGGGTTCAGATCCCATCTGATGACTTCTAATTATAGTAACAATAGGCTGTAATTATCAATCCTCTCCTTCGCTACACACATTATAATTCATTTAGCACTTAAAAATATCAAACAATGGGCCGGCCCGGTGGCACACTGGAGAGTGCGGCGCTCCCGCCGAGGGTTCAGATCCCATCTGATGACTTCTAATTATAGTAACAATAGGCTGTAATTATCAATCCTCTCCTTCGCTACACACATTATAATTCATTTAGCACTTAAAAATATCAAACAATGGGCCGGCCCGGTGGCACACTGGAGAGTGCGGCGCTCCCGCCGAGGGTTCAGATCCTTTATTTAAACTAAAATAAAGGGGACTTTATTTTATTTTTATTTGATTTTATTTGTACTTTATTTCAGTTTTTTAATAAAAGAAATCTATTAATATTATTTTGTATAATTAAAATTAATTTAAAAATTAAAAGAAAGAAAAATTTAATGCTTGTAAAGCAATGAAAACCTGTCTAAGAAATATATCTTTTTATACTACAAGAACCTTAAAAATGAGGGGTACTTATTGCGAATGATTTGAAATAATTATGCTGAATAATTGAATGTACTGTAGGCTTTTGAAAATAGTTTCCTAAAGATATCTCAGCTCCTTTTCAGTGAGATTTCAAGCGATAAAAGCATGTGCAGTTTGATTACATATTCTTATTGATTGTATTCCACTTACAACAATAAAAATAAACTCCAGATACAAATCCAGCCATATTACTAATTCATTACAACCAGTACTTATTTTCTTCATTAACTTTTTATTGTTATTTTCAACTTACACAGCATGCACAAATGCAGCAATTATATGTTGAGCAAGGAAGGGGAAGGCTCTTTATGTTCAATGTACTGTAATATCAGAAGTCATTACTTCACCAGAGCTTTTGGAAAAACACAAAATAAGATCAGCCTCTTGCAAAACAAGTGTAATTAACCACAAAATATAAGTGGGCTAAGCTGCTAATCTACTCAACTGAGAGTTTATCATATATAAATAATATGATATAGATTAGCCTGCCTGACTACATCAGAGCAAAAAACAAGCTGCATAAATTGTTTGGTTAATGGTAAAAAATTTTGAATTTTTTTCTTACAGGAGGGCTATATGTTAACTAGTAAGAAGCCAAAGTCAAATGCAGCATCCAGAGTCTAACACTGCATTTTAAACTATTCTTAATTCTTGATACTCATCAGTAAAATGTTAGGTCTATGTAGTGGAAGACCTGCAGTCGCTTAAAATGTTCAATGGCAGAGTCTGCTTAGTAGCTTCCTGCTAATCCTTTGAACCCGAATTCAAGGCACCCTCAGTGGTATACAGTGTGTTGTAATAAAGACATAGGTAAAGGGCTGGAGACCTGCAACTGGTTAGTTATTTGACTGTAAGAAATTTATCTAATCACTCTGTGAGATTACTCATTTATAAAATGGGGACAATAATGGGCTTCAAACCAGGAGCTTAACTAACAGGGCACATATCCAGCTATGTTTAAATAATCTGTGGTCCAATATAACCCATCCTGACCATCTGCAAGGCACAGGGCTGGACATTGAGGGAAATCGCAAATATGAATAAGAAATAGTCTTTGACCTCAAATGACAAAGTAAGGAAATAATTTATGTACCTAGTAGCTTTCCTGACACTTACTACTGATGCAACTTCATTTCTAGAACTCTGTTTCCAAAACTTTACTGCCAGAGTTATGTCCATATGCACCACTGGGTTCACAATCCACCTGGGTCCACAATCCACCCATGTCCACTGGCAGCCCCTTTGTTTAACCAAAGATAGGTAGTCTTTAACACACCTTGCATAAGATCCTACCAGGTGGTTTAGTGCCTGAGGTACTCCTTCCTTATTATGCTCTTGGACTTTCCTTCTCACTCCTGAAGACTGTGTAGTGCTGGCAATAGAGGAAAGAGGGCAGATCCTTGGATTGGTTATCTCTAACCCTGGCATCCTTCCTCTCTGTACTTACTGGCATCTTGAGTCTCGATTTTGTATATTAAGAGTTACCGCCTTACCTCCTCTTAAGTTTTTAAGTAGAGTAAAATAGGCTTAATTCTTCAATTGAATCCCATTTCCTACAGGATTAAATACAAATTTAACATAGCAACAGGCAGTTTCTAATAGCCCTAGAGTAGAAGTGAAGAAGGCAAAAGCATGATCAGTGTTTTTCTTTGCCCACCAGGAAAAGGGTATGTGCAGAGTATAGTTGATCTAATATAATAGTTCAGGCTCAATCAGGAAGGAAGTGATGCTGAGAGAGCCCAAAATTAGGAAGGAAGTGATGCTGAGAGAGCCCAAAATTAGGAAGGAAGTGATGCTGAGAGAGCCCAAAATTAGGAAGGAAGTGATGCTGAGAGAGCCCAAAATTAGGAAGGAAGTGATGCTGAGAGAGCCCAAAATTAGGAAGGAAGTGATGCTGAGAGAGCCCAAAATTAGGAAGGAAGTGATGCTGAGAGAGCCCAAAATTAGGAAGGAAGTGATGCTGAGAGAGCCCAAAATTAGGAAGGAAGTGATGCTGAGAGAGCCCAAAATTAGGAAGGAAGTGATGCTGAGAGAGCCCAAAATTAGGAAGGAAGTGATGCTGAGAGAGCCCAAAATTAGGAAGGAAGTGATGCTGAGAGAGCCCAAAATTAGGAAGGAAGTGATGCTGAGAGAGCCCAAAATTAGGGAGGAAATAGTGATCGAGGCACTAGAGGTAGTGATGAGTCGGGTTATAGGTGTAGAAGTACTCATGCAGTGAGAGAGCTGAGAGATTAGGAGGATGTAGGTAGAAAGTAGGATATTTGAACTGAAGATTCAGAATAGAACAGTTTTGAATGGTTACGTTCCAGTTGTGCCTGAGAGTGGGTTTGACAGAATACAGTGGAGGCTGAATTGAGAAACTACCGGGTGGGCAATTCACATGATTGAAATCAACCAGGAGAAAACAGAACTGAGCAAGATGCCAAAGACTTCAATGAATGCAGAGTAACAGAGAAGAAGAGTGATAGTGGAAAGTTGAGCTGGCTTCAGAGAAACAGTGGTTTTCACCAAGATGTTGAGGAACTAAGGAGAGCACTGGTTCCACCTCTCAACTCCTCAGTTTATGGCTTGTAGGAGATTAGGCATACCTACTCACGAAGATACAGGATTCGAGTACTCCAGGAAAAGCCATGGCTCAATTAGAGCCAGAATTCTGTGAATTCTCAAAACACTTAACACATTGTTTTGTAATGACTGATTTATGTCATTTTTTTGCACTCAACAGTATGTTCTAGAGGTCAGGGCCTGTGTCTTAATCATCTTCCAACCCAGCATATCTCCTACCACAGAGCCCTCTATTACATTTTGTTCCTTTGAAGCACTTCTTGTCTATCTTATAGTAATTTGTATACCTATCTTATCCCTCTACTAGATTTGTTCATTTGCTCATTGAGTGATTCATTCATTCAACAAACACTTGCTGAGCACCTGTTATGTGCAAAGCTGACTGTAATAAATGTAAAAATATAATAATTATTACTATAGCTAACACATACAGAGTTTTCTTTTTTTTTTTTTTTCCTTTTTGTCTTTTTTCGTGTCCGGCAACGGATCGCATCCCTCAGTGTCGCTCCTGTACCAGACCGGGACCCGCAACGGGATCGCAACCCTTGGTGTCGCGCCCGTACCTCGCTCAGCCAGTGAGCGGGAACCGGTCTGTATGTGGGATCCAAACCCTCGGCGGAGCGACGCCGCGCTCCCAAGCGGCGCACTGTAGCAGTGCACCACCGGGCCGACCCCATACAGAGTTTTCTATGAGTCTGGTACCGTTCTATTGTTCTTTATATATATTAACTCATTTATTCCTCTCAACACTGGTTAAGAAACAAATTGCTTTTCTTGGGAAATAGGTTTAGAGAAATTTAATAACTTGCTCAAGTTTATAGCATAAGTAAATGGCAGAGCTGGGATTCAAACCCCATGCTCTTTCCATTACTGTAACAGCCTCTGGATTAGGGTGCCCTAAATATACTTTCCAACTCATCTTGACATCCTCAGCACTGAGCACAAATCTATAGGGTCTAAGTTTGGTGGTCCTGCATTGTATAGTGGATAGAAACCAAGTTATAGACTTTTTCTTTAGCCTCCAAAGCCTCAGCTCTTTGGTGGGCATGCAAGTGCTCCATGTATTATTGTGGATTTATTGGGACAAAATTTCCTTATGAGGCTAAATGTAGATCGTGAGGGAGCTCTATACAATTTAAAAATAAATACTTATGTTTGAAGGCCATGTCTCTTTACTGCACATTTCCTTTCACAGATTTATTCTTTATCTATTATACAACACAGTTTATCCGTATATTTCCTTTGATACAGTAAGCATTTTTTAAAACAGACTTGTGCCCTAAGTAGATGTTCTATCTAATGGGCTTCCCCTGTACACAAAGAGCAAAGTATATTTCATTTGTCATTAGTCTTGAAATGCTCATTGCTATGAATTTTGGTATTGAAAACCATTACATTCATACTCATTGGAGATACCATTTCAAGGAAATACTTGGATGATTATGCACCTACACAATTTGCTGCTGTCCATAGATAATTTGTATCCTGCAGTAATAAGGAGCTGCTATTTCTCTATTATAATTACTTACACATTCATTGCAAATAATGATGCAATGGATTTTTAGAGACTGTGCATAAGAGAACCAACAAACTGAGACGCAAAACAAGTTTCCACCCCTTCTTTCCAAAGCTGTAGTTAATCACTTGAACACTATCCAATATAGTAGAAAGCTGGCAGACTTTTCTTTGCAGTAGGCTATGTAAAAATGTTTATAATTTACAGCTTATTATGCCATGCAAACGATTGTGTTCCCAATGAAGGAGAGTGAGAAGGTATGGCTGTGAAATTACTTAACTCCTCTTTCTTACTTGTTTTCTGGCAACACTGGAAGGATACTTTGCACTTAAAATGCATTTCTTTTTTTTTTTTTTTTCCCTTTTTTTTTGTCTTTTTTCATGTCTGGCAACGGATCGCAACCCTCAGTGTCGCGCCCGT
>NW_007732081.1:86600-88401 GCF_000696425.1 Galeopterus variegatus | reverse complement strand
CTTCAACTTTGCAAAACCTGTTTTTTGTTTCTGACACATCTACAGTACTTAATGGGCAGCTTGTTATTTCCACAGGTACTTTATACAAATTTTGATTTATATTGTCTGCAGCACTTTGGCTGACAGTTAATCTTCCTTAGGAAAAATTAGAAGGATAGGCAAGGTAACTTGAACCTCCATATTTGCCCATTTTAGGTCTTTCCTTAGCATTGTCTAATTTTATTGATTCTCCCATTAGATTCATAAAGCCGCTAAAGTCAAGTACCACATAGTCTTTTGTGGTTGCCATTCTTCCTGTGCCAGGTATGTTACTGTAAGTTTATACTCAATAAATATGCCCCATATCATGACCTCCATTTTAGTGGGAAAGTTGCTAAGGCTGGCTTTTAGGTGCTATACCTTATAGGTGGGCCTTCAATGAAGGAAGTTCCTGAGATAGGCAAGTAAAAACACTGGAACTGGTATTTAAAAGTCCATACAGCCTTTTCCTTCTAATTCTTCAGCTCTAGCAGGGAGAGCTTTCTGTTTAGTTTATATTTCTCTGAAGGTAAAGGAGAGGAAAACTTTATATTTAAAGATTTAAAACATTCAAAAAAACACGTTTAATTTTTCTCCTCTTCAGTTTATTTTAGAATTAATTTAGAAGCTGGAGACTTTGTTGTACTCAAGTTCTTATTAACCACACATTGTTTTTGGTAGCACAAACAATCAGATATTGAGTATATTTAAATGGGAATTTTTGTGTACCTGCAGCTCACATGTTTTTGAGAAATAATGGAGTACTATCTCAGAGAAAATAGGATTGTTATATCATTACCCAGGTATTATCATTTTTATTGTCATTGTCCTCTTCAAGGAACTTTTTGATATAAAAACTTATCTTTTATAACCACATGGGAGAATGTCTTTGTTTTCTACTTCAAACCTTTTTTTTTAAGTTAAACATTACAACAACCTTAAAGTCATCTCTGATTGTGTCAAAGTGAAAAATTGAATATAATGATTTGTTCTGTTTCTTAGCTGCTTCTTTTTGGGTAAACAGAGACCTGAGATCTGCCCTCAGGGTGGTAAGATGGGTGCCTGGTGCTGCTCTCCGCTGACCTCTTCTGGCTTCCTGTTAGATGTGTTGTTGGAGTGGATGGCTACTTCATCTTACACTGCCTTGGTGAGAGAAGAGGGGTGACCAAGGAAAAGTGAAGGGAAAATAGCCACTGTATACTTTGTTATGATAACCTCCCAACTTTTTTACCACTCAGGACTCCTTTTGCTATTCTCCTACTCCCCTTTTTAAAAGAGTTTAGCAAATGCATTGTATATATAAAATAATGAGTTGATTTTCTGCTTCATTAGATGCACTTGTAGCTGCCAATCTGAGCATCTGATGAACACAAGATAACTACTATTACATCACATTAATGAATACAAAAAATTAAAAATTTTATTAAACGATGTACCTTTATCCAGGAGTGAATGAATGGCTTTCCTTAGACATTTTGGAAAGGGGAAGTCTGTTATACTCTGGATGAAAGGAAATATTACTAACATGATGCTACTCTAAATGGCTTCTTGAAACTACATAACAATCCACTATATCGTAGACCATAGCCATGTATAGTAGCTGCATTAGAACATAATGGCAAGGGCCGGCCCGGTGGCGCACTGGATAGTGCGCCACTTGGGAAGTGTGGCGGCGCTCCCGCCCGAGGGTTCGGATCCCACATACAGACCGGTTCCCGCTCACTGACTGAGCGAGGCGCGGGAGCAACGCTGAGGGTTGCAATCCCGGTGCCGGGCTCCGGGC
>NW_007732081.1:75146-86334 GCF_000696425.1 Galeopterus variegatus | reverse complement strand
AAAAAAAAAAAAAAAAAAAAAAAAAAAAAAAGAACATAATGGCATATCCATTGAAGAAAAAAAGCAACTACCTTCCTTGGATGTCTGAGTGAAAGAAAGGAAGAAACAAACAATAACAAAAAAAAGGTTTCATAGGTATCTTATTACACCTGGACTGTGCTGGGTACCATACCAAAAGAATTAAATCAATCTGTTGTCTGACCTCTAAACGTTTATTATCTCTTATAGGCATTTTGAGAATAGACACACATATCAGACATATAACGTATTTAAAAAATTAAAGTGGTGCTGTTATATATAGCTTGTGCTTTTGTCAAATTAAGGGGAAAGAAACAAAGATACTTATCTCATTTGCAGCAGTAGAGATTAAGAATTACCAATGAAATTCAAAATTTGATAGTGGCAAGTTATTCAGTCAGACTTACAGTTAACGTTAAGTGGAAAATACATTCATCTGCTCTGAAATTTGATTGATCATACATGAACCTGACCAGAGAATGTTTTCCTTAAGATACCTTTAAAAAAAAAAAAAAAACATGATCCGAACTATTCTTGAACTTTCTTGCTGACTTTATTTCATAAAGTCCATTAGTCCAACTTCAGGATGTTTTCTTCTAATTTGGATCAGCTTTTAAAAGAGTTTCCTTAAAACTGTATATTCTGATGTGATAAATGATCCCACATCAGCCTGCTCTCTCTCTACTTCTCCACATTTTCAGTGTATTTACCCCCCACAATTCTCATTAGGTAGGTCCCACTTTAGGAGTTAACTGCTTTAAGGAATCCTTACTTTACTCCATCAACATTTGAGTTAAGTCTCCTTCCTCTGGGCTCCCTTGGAAACCTGTGTTTACTTCTGTGATAGCAATTCATGTCCTAGAGTGAAATCATTTGGTTTCCTGTCCAACTTCCTTCATTGATCTGGCCATGAGCTTCTTGAGCACAAAGTTACAGTTTTCTTCCATTTTTTGCCTATCACATTTTCTAATATATGACAGGCATTCAGTAAATGTTCATTAAATGAAAGCAAGGAATCCTTGAATAATCACTTCAATTGTAGTCTATTCATTATAAATATGGGGAAAGTATATTCGGAATATTATCCTTCTAACTCTAATGAATTTTAACATTTTAACAGTAGTCCAATCAGGACTTTAGAAATCTCTTCAAAAGATCTCTGTGCCATAACTGTTTACCCTGACAGTAATTCAGATGCTGTTACCAGTTATCTGCTGATTTGGCAGTATCCATTTTAATTTTTGTAACTTACTCCAAGATCTGCCTTCTTGACCACAGCTTTCTATTTATAATAGTTATATCTGCAAATTTCAGTTTATTAAATATTAATAAATGTGTCTAAGAAAATAAATAATTGTAGCAATCAGTGAATTTATAACCAAATCGTGCACAAAAAATAAAATATTTTAAAAATATTTTAAAATAAGTTGATGTAAACGAGGCATTTCAAAGTATAGGTTGGTGCTTCATTAATTTTGTGACTTTTGTTAGTTGATGTCACAACCTTAGTGTTATTTTTAAAATAGTTTTCTTAGGAGTATTTAATTAAGTAATGTGGTGTTTGCTTATTTCCATCTGCCTTTGTTCCTGTCAAAGCTATGCTGGCAGGGCATTGCTTTTCTTTTCCCTTTTGTTAATATTCTGTGTTAGATAATGGTTTCACAAATAATAGATTCCAAGGACCTTTGATCTACCATTACTGTAAAATAAAATGCAACTTAATTTTTTTCTGGGCATAATGGTTTTAACCTTGTGTACTAATTTGACTGTGCATGTGGGGGCAGATCCTTAAATGAGACGCAAATGAAGAAAAAATTGCTAATGCACCACTGTATATCTAATGAGCACTGTGTAATAAACCATAACCTCTTCGACATTTCTCTGGAAAGCAGCATGATTATTTTGGATGACTAGCCCTTTGTGGATGGCTCATTACCGTCTGGCATAATATATATTGATAGAGACTGTAATTGTCAACTCCTATTTGACATGCTGCCTCTAATAAATAGGGTTTGCATCATTGGAGCCCACTAACGGTTATATGGGAAACTGTAATTAAAGGAAAAATTATATTTTTAGGTTAAAAAAAGTATATATGTATATAAAATGTCTGTAGAAGATTGTCTTCTTCCTCACCACCACCACCCAGCTTCTTGTCTTAGAGTATTTGAAGCTTCCCCTAAGGACTGGTGCTCTTTTATTAGTAAAGGGGCCAACATGTGACAAGACCTGTGCGTGTGTGTGTGTGTGTGTGTGTGTGAGAGAGAGAGAGAGAGAGAGAGAGAGAGAGAGAGAGAGAGAAGCCTCTCCACTGGCAAAGAAGTGACAATATAAAAAGCCCCCTTTATGTATAAATCTATAACACAGTAGTTTATACATCTGAGTTTAGTTCATGAAGTTAATGTTTTATAGCCACAGTCTTGACTATCTCTTATTGTTCACCTTTCCTATCATTTTCTTTAATTGTATTTTTTCTAAGTTTATTCTTTTGTTATAAGAATTTTATGTTCTTTGATAGGATAAAAAGGGTACCTCACAAGCCAAATTACTATGAAATATGAATCACAAGAATATTAAAGGCCCACGAATACCTTACATAATACTTAGGCTTGAAAATGTAAATTAAAGATTAGAATTGGGTCCTACTTCATGTTATGAAACAATTGTAGGCCTAGTCAGTTTATAATTTCTGAAAACAAATAATTGGAGTTCTAAGAGAATAATGTTTTCTCATCCAGTGTGTGATTATAGTACATTCTGAACTTCTGGACAAGGAAGTGTACTCTTGGTTTATGTACTACAATTCATGGGTTTTATGAAATAGAATCCTCAGAATAGCATGTAAAATTAGAACATGAACAGCACATGTTTATATTTCCTGGAGGAGGACTAGAAAATCATGTGAAAAATTAGGCAGTTCTCAAGTTTCTTCTTAGCAATGAAGTTGGATATAATTTTCAAGCTAAGAAAATGGAGGCCCAAGGAAGTGAAGAGAAGTAGCTATTGGGAGAGTATGACTATTTCAATCTACCTATAGCTTTGTATCCTGGTCCTGCCATTTGTCAAGGCAAATTTCTTGACCTTTCTGAGCTCCAGTGTACTCATATAAAAATGGGGACAATACCACCCACCTAGCACAGCTGTTATAAGGATCAGATGAAAAAACATATATGAAGCACTTAATATGGTACTTTTGGCACCTAGTAGGTAATTGATAAATATTAGTTTTCTTCATTTTACCCTTTTATTCTCCCTTCCTCTTTTTACCCTTCACAGATTTCCACATTTCTAATCTAGTGTACTCTATTTTCTCAAGGATGTCCTGAAATAGACTTTTAATTTTGTAAGGTAAAACAGATGATCCCTGACTTAGGATGGTTCGACTTAAGATTTTTTGACTTTGTGATGGTGTGAAAGCAATATGCATGGTAGTATACTCTTTCATGATGCTGGGCGGGAGCCCCAAGCTGCAATCATGAGGTAAAAAGTCAGCCATGTGATCACGAGGGTAAATAATGTATACTCTACAGTGTACTGTGTTGCCCCACTAGTCTAATGTAAGTGTTCTGAACATGTTTTAGGTGGGCTAGGCTAAGCTATGATGTTTGGTAGGGCAAGTGTATTAATGCATTTTTGACTTATACTTTCAACCTGTGATGGATTTATCAGGACATAGCCCATCAGAAGCCAAGGCACATCTGTACTAGCTAACAGTTATTAGCAGCCAGTACCTGTTCTAATATTCTTACATGCATTAACTCACTGAATTCTCACAATGCTAAGAGGTAGATGCTGCTATTATCATTCCTATTTAAATAGCCCATCAGAAGCCAAGGCACATCTGTACTAGCTAACAGTTATTAGCAGCCAGTACCTGTTCTAATATTCTTACATGGATTAACTCACTGAATTCTCACAATGCTAAGAGGTAGATGCTGCTATTATCATTCCTATTTAACAGATGGAGAAAACTAAAGTACACAGAGGTAAAGTCATTTGCCAGAGGGACACAGTGGTGGAACCAGGATTTGAACCTAGACAGTATTACTCCAGAGCCCATACTCCAGCCACTTAGCTACACTGCCTCTGCATGTCTTCCTTTTCATGTTCATAAGACAGGGAAAAAACAGATTCTGGTAGGGTTCTAGAGGGGCCTGGTCCGTCTTCCTTTGTAGGGCTGAATTGTCCTTAAAGTACAAATCTTAACACAGTTGTCAGGCATAGGGAGGGTATTTCTGGGGATAATGGATGACAAACCATGTGAAGGGAGAAGTAGCTATGCTATAGTATGCCAAGGAAGGGAAAACTGAGTAGTAACTATTCTTGCACTAGGCCTGCCAGCAAATGCCAAATACTTGCAGTGCCCTGCATAGACTGTACTATATTTCCTCTACATGAGACTCATTTCCTACCATTCTTCATCTGACTAATTCTTACCTGTTCCTTAAGATACAGCCCTGCTCTCATCTTCTCCAGGAAACCTTCCCTGATCTCCCTAAGTACTCTTTTCTGGGCTCCCAGAGTATACTGTGAGTAAGTCTGTACAAACACTAGTGGTATTAGTAGTAGTAGCTACCATATACTGAGTGCAGACCGTTTGCTAGGGTACTGTGCTGAAAGCACTTTACACATGTCATCTCATTTATGGCTCACAACAATCCTAAAAGGTCAGTAGTAATAGCCCCATTATATATACAGTATAAAGAACAGTAAAGCCTAGAGATGTTAAATAATTCAGCCAAGAACTGCACTCCTGATAAGTAGCAGATCTGAGATTTAAACTGGCCTTTTTACTACAAACTCATATTCTTCATAACTGTAGTACTTTTTCCATACTTAATTGATATTATCTACTTTTATTTTTCTCATAATCAAATTGTAAACTCTTCAATGACTGTACTATGTCTTATTCATCTTTTACCTAGATCCTATCAAAATTTTGCTTTAGAGGAGAAAGAAACAGAATATTAAAATATCCTTATTTTTACTAAATGTACTTGAATTTTAAATGTGCTTTGTAATGAGCTGAGTTTAATGTAATTTCTTTTGACTTGATATACTATGAAGTATATCAATAATTGTAAAAACCATATACAGATATTGCTTGGTAGGTGTTGTAGACTGAATTGTGTCCCCCAAAATTTATATGTTGAAGCCCTAACCCCCAGTGTGACTATATTTGAGGGTAGGACCTTTAGGGGGGTAATTAAAGTTAAATGAGGTCATAAGGGTGGGGCCCTAATATGATAGGACTGGTGTCCTTATAAGAAAGGGAGGAGACAACAGAGAGATCTCTCTTTCTGTGCGTACACAGAGGAAAAGCCACATAAGGATACAGTGAGAAAGCAGCTGTCTGCAAGCCAGGAAGAGAGCCCTAACCAGAAACTGAATTTGCTGGCACCTTGATCATAGACCTATAGTCTCTAGAACCATGAGAAAATAAATGTCTGTTTAAGCCACCCAGTCTGTGGTATTTTGTTGTGGCAGCCTCAGCAGACTAATATAGTAGGTTATTCTAGATTTTCTTGGTTTAGGGTTTAAATCAAATTCTATATGAAGAAATATTTGTAATTGATAATTTAAAGTGATAAATATCCAACTATGGGTAGTTCCATGTAACAGCTCGAGATAAGTGATTAATCTAATTTTATTATTAATGGCCACCAGCTCCCCTTCCTCTCAGGACTCCAAGCTCAGTCCTTTCCTATGGAGAAGGGCTTATGGTAGGACAAGACCTGTACAATGGAAGGGCAGTTCAGTTAGGAACCATGTAAATTATTACTAAAACTTAAGCCCAAGGGAAGCTGAACGGGTACATTTTCATCTTTTAAGAGGGCTTTCCAGAATGTGCTCTGTACCATCACCCCTTAGAAGTCTTTACTGCATTCTTTTCTTTAGAATGAAAGGAAGACAAAGGGCTAAGTTGGCTTCATTCATTTCTCTACTTTCTTCAAACTGCATTAACTCTATAAGGCCACCCTGATTAATACATAGGCCTCTGTTTTAGTCTACAGCAGGGCATTGTGTCCAAATGAAAGTGTGCTGGTGAAATTAGGTAATACAGTGACTTGATGTTCTGATCATTAACTGTCAGTGAATATTCTTTTGTGGTAACTAAGACCCAACTTAGTTACATTTCTTTGGTTTAGGTAATCTTACTTAAGCAAAATATAAATAAGCGTGTTAATTTTATTTTGTCTCTATGTGAAAATGACTTTTGGCAGATAGTAGCAATTCATCTATTTTATTCTCTTAACTTATCCAAATCATTTGGGGCTTGGCCAGAAGATGAAAGATGTTTCTGGACTTTTATCCTTTTCTATATTGTTCTCACTTCTTTTCCTCTCGGGCCTTGTCTGATAGGAGACACCCAAGCCTTTGTTCCGCCCATATTCCAGTTTCAGTCTGCTGACTGCAGCCCTTTCGAACCACTCCATGGCAGCTGTCGACTCTGTTCATTGTCTGGCAGGGGCAGTGACCCCTGGTGGGACCAGCAGCAGCAGGAGCCTGCCTGGAGCCCCCAGAGCACTGCTGTAGCAGCCGCACATGGAGCCAGGAGGGGCGAGCAGCAGCAGCATACTTGCTCTCAGTAATCAAAGTGCTCCTTGCCCAAGAAGAGCCCGGCTCTCCTGCCACCTCTTCCCTGGGGCCTTCCCATGACTCCCCACAAATCCTCAGTGATCCTTGTGTATCCTTACAGCAATTATGGACCTGGCATTCAATTTACACTTACATACTATGTAGTTTTCTTGTTAAATCTTTTTATGTCGTTGCACTGTATCTCCAGCTAAACTGTGAGCCCTCAGTTCCCAGACCATGTCTTAAACTACTTTAAGAGAAAGAATACACACTCAACTCACACTTTGATTCATACTCATTGATAAAACAAAAACATTTCCTTTCTACTTTATGTTTCTAGGGTCTGACACGTAGTAGGTATTCCGTAAATAATTTTGATGATAATGATATCAGAAAACCCAGGTTTACAATTCTTTGAATTTTTACCTGTTCTGACCCTTTTAAGTTACTTAAACTAATCAAATATTTAGTTTTAAAGTTTTTCCCCCATAAATTAACTCAGGAGTAGGCTATTTCATGTGGTCATGAAATATATATATTGAGTAAGGTGAACATATTTTAGTTTGTTATAATGACACTATATGTTATCTGAATTAACTTTATTAAATGACTCTTTCTCCTTTCTTATTATGTTCTGCTGATCTTTGACTTCCAAATTGGTTTGTGAACCATTTGGTGTCATTGACTATCAGAAAGGCTTCTAACAGGGAAGTTGCTGGCTTCTACTCAGATGTTTCAGGCTTGTTTGATTCCTCACAGCCTTACTATTTTTAAAGCTTACAAACACACTCATTTGTAAAAAGAGGAGTCATCGATATTTTTTAAATAATTGCTATAGGCTTAGATTACTCTTTAAGTGATTGGACTTGATTAGAAGGAAGTCCAAGAATTCAGAGTGGTGAAAGGAAGCTGGTTTTCTTTAAAGAACCCATACTGTAGACACAAGAATTAACTAGACCGGTGAAAAGGGAAGACAATAATGGTGTCAGATTGCCAATATGATTAAATGTGGAAATATATAAAGGCATGAAAGGCAAAACAAAACCCACAGGAAGTGAGAAAAGGTCAGATTACTTAGCAAATTACAGAGACATTGCACAGTTTTGTGAGAGTAAGCACGATAATGTAGACAGCCACACTCTCAACTGTCTATTTACAAAACAGTCTTAGGGAGTACAAGTACCTCATTTATGAGTTGGAAGTATATCAGACGAGCTTCGAGTTCTCCATTCAGTTCTTTGATCCAAGCTTTTTAAGCTGCTATCTGGTGTTTCAGTTGAAAATGTAACACGTTTGCTGATGTGAATGTGTAGTTTTTATCCCCATGCAAAGTTCATGTATATTTTGAGGTGAACAGAGGGCATTTTCAGATCACTCTGTTTCTGCTCTTTTATTTTTTATCCCTGCCAGACTTTAAGCTCCTTGAGAGGAGGACTCTGTTGTGTTTAATGTGTAAAGGTGTTAGCAAGCACATCACAGGTGCTCACAAAATATGAAATTGGTGGAACCATGTACACATTTGGCCATCCTTCTAAAATACATTTAATTAGTTATTTGTTAAAAATGTATGTGACAAAATGGGTGCATACTTTAATAAGCCGTATTACCTACCTTTCCCCAAAGTAGAGATGAGCACCGAGGATCCAGAAGGCCAGGATGAGGAGTCATGGTCAGATACAGGAAAAGAGAAAGATAGCTGTGGGTAAGAAGAAGGTGTAACCAAAGTAATGTGGTCTTGGAGGGCTCTGCGAAAATCAGATCCTTATGCTTATAACTATTTAGGCTTGAAGCCAAAATTTGCAAATTTAACATATTTTACAAAGTTGACATATTTTTTAGGTGAACAGGGGGCATTTTCTGATGTCTCTGTTTCTGTTTATTATGCAGGAAAAAACAAACTTCACTAATTTGATTACAAAGTTCATCTTTGATTATCTTTGACTGTTTTAGTCCCTTGTAATCAATGTTAATTGATTTTTAAGATTGCTTGTCGGCCGGCCCGGTGGCGCACTGCTATAGTGCGCCGCTTGGGAGCGCGGTGGCGCTCCCGCCGAGGGTTCGGATCCCACATACAGACCGGTTCCCGCTCACTGGCTGAGCGGGGTGCGGGTGCGGGTGCGACGCCGAGGGTTGCGATCCCGTTGCCGGTCCCGGTCCGGTACGGGCGCGACACTGAGGGTTGCGATCCGTTGCCGGACACGAAAAAAGACAAAAAGGAAAAAAAAAAAAGATTGCTTGTCATAAACTAGTTTAATTTTTAAAAATCTTTGTATAATATATCTGCATACTGTTTCTGAAGGACCACCAATAAATTATAATTTCAGAAATATATACATTCCAGCATAGTAAAAAGATTTGATTATTCTCCGCTACCTGATTTTATTTTGTCACTAAGAAATTTTTTGAGAAAACTTCAACCAGAAAACTTAAATTGTTTTGTCAGCTTCTTGGGGCAACATGATGTATAAAAAAGAGTAGAAGATAAGCATTCTATTTCTAACTACCTGTATAGCCTTGAACAAGGTAGTTGGCCTCTTTGGATAACTACCTGTGTGACCTTGAACAAAGTACTTAGAACTTCTGGACCTCAATTTCTACAACTGTAAAATGAGGTAGCAGGGTTGGATGATGGACATTCAAAGTCCTCAGTATTCTCCTATTCTGAAAAGAGCCCTAAATTTGGATCCAGCTTAGGAAGGTCTAAGTTTGATATTAAGCCACTTCCCTACCAGACTGTAAGTTTCTGGAACCAGGTTTTAACCTACTCTATATTCCTAGTGCTCTGAGGTAGTATCTTCCATGTAACAGGTACTTAATAAACATTTCTTGAATGGATAAACTAAGTTGGAGAACTAGGCCTGCTTTTCCGAAAAATTGGGGGAAGAAGACATTTGTTATCTATCTACCCCTCTAAGCAGTTGATGTAATTAGTAATAGGTCATGTTTCCCTACCCAGCAGATAGTTGATATTCCATAAATCCTGTTGCTTGAACAGTAAATGAAATTTATTTCCTCCTTACAACAGTCCTATGAACTGCCTGTTGTTAACCCCATTTTCAAGGCTTTGGAGATGAGATAACTTCTAAAGTTCTTCTGCTCATAGGAAATGAAGCCAGGATTCAAAACCAGAGCATTCTGAAACAAAACTCATCGATTAGATAAACTTAAACTCACCCTGAAGCATAAATGACTTGCAAGTATTCCCAGAGAAAAGTTCTGCTGTGGGGAGGCAAGGTAAGAACAAGAGGGCAGAGATGTCTGAAGTAGAAGGCGATCAAGTACTGGAGGGTGACAGGGACTCAGAAACCAAGCTCACCACTTTCTAGAGTTGTTCCTGATCCAGCCATTGTGATTACTTGAAATATTTAGCAATTTGCTTTTCAAGAACGTGAGGTGTCAATATTAAAAAAAAAAAAAGTGTTTTCTTTGCTGGTGAAACAAATTTATTGACTGTAGAAGAAAAAGCACTGAATGGGAGTTAGGAAACCTGGATAACAGTTCTAATATGCACAACCTATGTAGTTCTAATATCAACAATCTATATCTATTAATAACTTTAATAACTTAAGTTATTCAGTACACCTTTCCAGTCTGCTGGTTCCTCTTCTGTAACATAGATGCATTAGTCTAAATAAGTGATTTTTCACAGGTTCATAGAGAACTTCAAGGGCTGATCAGGGGTGGGGGTTTAGGAAGGACTAGAGGGGCAGGAAAGGATTGTTCATCACCAAGAGATGCATCTAGAAGTCTAGGGGACTCTGTGACCTATGCCGAGCCCAGGATGCCCCCACAGGAATGCCTGTGGTGGTATTGTTGGAGTGAGCAGGACTAAAGCCATGTTGGGACCTAAAGCTGCCTGGGCTGCAGAGGTGGGGAGGATTTTAAAAAGGACAGTTTTTACTCTCCACTCTTGCTTCCCATCCCCTGACTTTCTTATCTCACTCACTAAGTAGGAAAACAAGGCCGAGAAGCTAATTAGTACTTTGCAAAGCTAACAGTTCTTTCTTTGAGACTTGTAGAGCTTTGAGAAATGATCAAAGCCAAAAGACTGGAAGCTGACCTTGGGCACTAGCCAAGTACACTGTCACAAATCAAAATCTTGCAGGGTCCTGAGATAAGAGCAAAGATGAGAAAAGAAACCAGACGAGGCTTTGGCAAGACCTTGTACCTGACTCACAGACACGGACCCCTCGTAACTCACATCTCCTGCTCTTCTGCTTTTCATCTCCCACATTCCATTCCCTCAACCTTTCTTTAAAAACCCCTCAGTAAATGTAAATCTTTGAGATGGGGTAGGCTACCATCTCCTTCAGCTGAATACATCTGCTTTTCTAACACCAGCCGTTTGACTTCTGAGTTTTCTTCTTTCCTTTTCAAAGGGGCGGGCAGCTGGACCTGAGTCCGGTAACAGTATAACGGATGATTCTCTGTCACCATAGGTTCAGGTCTTGCTGCTCTGTGGGTGACTCACTCCTGACCTGTACTTACCACATAGTTGGGATGTAAAGTTTTCTGTAAGGATTTATTTAAATAGAAGGCTGAACTCAGCAATAGTTAACATTTGGTAAGCACTTACTATGTGATGTTACTG
>NW_007732081.1:64219-74146 GCF_000696425.1 Galeopterus variegatus | reverse complement strand
TGCTCACTGGCTGAGCAAGGTGCGGGCGCAACACCGAGGGTTGCGATCCCGTTGCCGGTCCTGGTCCGGTACGGGCGCGACACTGAGGGTTGCGATCCGTTGCCGGTCACGAAAAAAGACAAAAAGGAAAAAAAAAAAAAGAAATGATGAAAGTGATACATGAATAACTGAAGTTTGTAAATGTTGCTCTGGAGCATTGCTTCTAGCAACTCCCAGATAACTCTGGATTTCAGATTCCCTGGAGAAAGAATCTTAGTGCCCTTGATTGGGCCAGGTGCTCAACTCTGGGTCACTCAGCCAGGGTGGAAGAGACTGAGGGTCACATAGAACAGATGTGACAGATACAACCCACCTTGCATCTCAGTGGGGAGAGGGAGGCGGCATTCCAGAAAAAAAGTAATTATTGTCAGGGTGAGCTCAAGAAGGTTGTTACCACAGTAATCAATGACTAAATCTAGGCTGACTTCAGGGCATCAGTTAGAATTGTTTTTCTTCGCTGAATACTGAATCCCGGACATGAAACTTATGTCCTTGTCATTTCTGAGACTTATGGAGAAATTATAGATGGTCACAAACCAGATGATTTATGTTTTTGTTTTGAAAGTAGGAAAGTCCATTTAGGGGCATCTAACACAATTTTAAATTACATGTCTTTGACCATGTAATTTCACTTGTAGGAATATATGCTACAGAAATGCTCCCACCTTTGCACATAGATATATGTATGAGGATGTTCACTGTATCATTGTTTATTCTAGTAGGAAATAGGAAATGACCTGAATATTTATTAATGGGTTCTGAAGAACATTATAGTATATCCATACTATGGATAAATATCCATCAATAAAAAGAATTAGGTAATTCCATACGTAATGACACAGGAAAATCTTCAAACTATATTAAGTGAATAAAGCACATTATGGTACTGTACCATATGTATAGTGTAAACACATTTTTATGGAAAAATGTATAGCATTTGCTCTATGTTTATAAATTCATAATGTTTGCTATATGTTTATAGACATATGTTAAAAAACATAGCAAAAGTCTAAAGGAAAATATGCTAAATATAAGAGAGATAACTTCTAGAGAAGGAAGTAGGATGGACGGATGGTGAACCTGAGGAGATAATACTCTGTCCAAAGAAATATAATTTCTTTCTTTTTTTTTTTTTTTTAAAAGATGACCGGTAAGGGGATCTTAACCCTTGACTTGGTGTTGTCATGACCACGCTCAGCCAGTGAGCGAACCGGCCATCCCTATATGGGATCCGAACCTGGGGCCTTGGTGTTATCAGCACTGCACTCTACCGAGTGAGCCACGGGCCGGCCCAGAAATATAATTTCAAATGTGCTAGTAGCCACACTGAAAATGTAAAAGAAGACAAGTGAAATTAATTTTAATATTTTATTTAAACTAATATATTATCATTTCAACATGTCATCAATGTAAAGCACTTATTGAGATATTTTAAATTCTTTTCTTTTTTTTTTTTGGTACTAAGTCTCTTACACGAAACAACACATCTGAATTCAGACCAGCTATGACATTTTAAGTGTTTAATAGCTGCATGTGGTTAGTGGCTATCATATTGAACAACTTAGCTCTATATTCTTTATATTGTTTTAATTTTTTACAGTAAGAGTATAATCTCATGTGACTTGTATAATATATTTTTTTAAGTAGACCATTCAATAGTTGAGATGTTTTTAAAAGGCAAATTTTAATCTCATCTTTAAATCTTCCTGTACCACTTTTCTATGAAAAAGAAATTCAGATGGCATACTTGTTTCACTTGAAATAAGCAGTGGTGGATTTTCATCCCAGTGAACACACATTGAGTCCATGTTAGAATTAAGTGATACAATTTGAAAGGATAAATGGAGATAACTTTTTATAGCATATAAATAGTGACTCACAAACTGTTTCATTACTTTACATGTATAAGGGTACTTCCAAAAGTTTGTGGAAAGATTCATATTCTCTTTCAATTCTACCTTTCCACAAACCTTTTTTTTTTTCCTTTTTGTCTTTTTTCGTGACTGGATCACAACCCTCGGTGTCGCGCCCATACCGCAACCGGCAACAGTATCGCAACCCTCGGTGTCGCGCCCGCACCGCGCTCAACCAGTGAGCGGACCGGTCTCTATATGGGATCCGAACCCTCAGCGGGAGTGCTGCCGCGCTCCCAAGCGTCGCACTCTACTGAGTGCGCCACTAGGCCGGCCCTCCACAAACTTTTTGAAATACCCTTGTATGTATTACTTCTTTCCTTGCAAGGTTGTGACAGCCTTTTGAACATTGCTGTTGTTTCTGTGAATCTAAATACACTAAAGAAATGTGAAACTTAAGGATTGCCTAGTGTATGCAGTGTTATTATAAAGTAATAAGTTTTAGTTTGGGGTGAAGAAACAAACTATATACATTTTCCTTTCAAAGTAATGTGCTTGAAAGTTGTATATGGATACCTTAAGTGCTGAAAACACTTTCTGCATCCATCTTTTGAAATACTTTATAGATAGTTTATAAAAAAAACAAGTATTACTTTCAGACACATAACAGATCTGTCATTTATATTTGGTGTTGGAGAACATATATATTGTGTCGACGTTTTACTATTTGTCACAGATCATAATTTTTTTCAGTAAAAGTATGTTGACATTTCTATTTTATATTGTTGCTATTTATAATTAATTTTATTATAAATTCCAAACACTTAAAAAACCAAAATGAAAATCATGAAAAATAGCCTAAATGGGGAGTGACTCTCTACAGGCTTGAGGTTTATTTTTTAGGGTAATGGAAATGTTCTAAAGTTAGGTTTCAGTGATGGTTGTACAACTCTGTAAATATACCAAAATTCATTGAACTCTACACTTAAAAGGGTGAAATTTATGGTATATAAATTATTTCTTATTAAAGCTGTTTTTTTCAAAAAAGGAAAAAACCTTTAGTGACTGAATTCACAATTTTACCAGATCTGTAGCTTGAAAATAATTTCATGCGTGGTAACGAGAGTATTTTGTAGGATCCAATTGTTTAAAATAATATTTGGAAATGTCATTTGATTTTAAATCTTCCCTCTGTTTAATGTTCCAACTCTTGTGTCTTTCCTTCTCCTGGATAATATTTCCTATAGGGACCTCCTAACATTTTTTCCCTCTGGATAGTAATTACCATTATTTTGCTCTTGGGGGATTGATGGATAAATGACATGCCTATGCCCACCTCAAATTGCTGTAAAATATATACGTGTATACATATGTATGTATATATGTATATGTTTGTATATATGTATATGCATGTATATACTTTCTTTTTAACTTTATTTTACTTTTATAATCCTGAAAACCTAACAAGATAAGGATAGTGAGATGCCCAGGCTTGATGTAAAAACCACTGTGGCTGTCTGCATTGAATGTGATAACGTTCATCTGTAGAAAGAACACCTTGAATTTGGGATCTCAAAAAGAGTTTTGAGAGGAGTGTTTTTCCCATCCTTTATTTGGTGGATGTTTCTAGTTACTTCATTTGCCATGCAAAAAATGCCCTTTTCTTTTTACTGAAATTCAGATAACATGGGAGATTAGGTCACCTCTTAGGATAAGATTCAGGTCATATGGATTTCAAGCTCTTTTACCAAAACATTGCCAGCGTGTGTGTATGTGTGTATATATACAAACACATGTCCATATATACACAGACGTATATACACATACATATACAGATATATGCACACATACATGCATATAAACCCTATATAAACCCACACAAATGTATATAGTTGTATATATATATGTATGTGTGTTTCTTTTCATCCCTTGCTTTTTCTCTCACTTTTTGCTATTTTTCTCAATGGAGGTTCCATATAATTTGTAATTTGCTTTGGAATAATAAGTGAATGTACTATGCCAGTTTTCCTTCTCTTATTTTCTTTCATGTCATTACTAATTTCATATATGGTTGGTTTTCTAAAAAATGTGTTTCCAATGTAATCTTTGTCTCAATTTCTTCCTCTCATGAGCCTTAAACCCACCCCTATCTCCAGAAATACTGTTTACATATGCTTTCCAGATACTTCTGGGAGTGTCTTTTATAGGAAAGGAAGGATATTGTATATGTACCTTAAAAACATGAGACTGATAGATTTGGGAAATCTCTCTAGGAAACACTGGTCCTTTAAATGTCACTAACACATGTCATTACTGGTTAGGGTGAGCGGTCTTCCTTTGCCTGTGCCCTTGTCAGAGGGCCCTGCTGCAGTGCCCCATCTGATCTTCTGTTGGTTCCCTTCCCAGATCTAGGCCACTGCCATTGTTTTGTTTTCTGTGTGATACTTCGTGAGTAGTCAAGCACTCAGAATTTTTCTTGGAATTTAAAATTCTCTTCCAACTCATCTAAATGTTCCCTTTTTGGACTCCATTGATATTCATGCTTGAGAGGCATTGTGTAGATGCTGTACTCTCTTAGTACCCAGCACCAGCTCTATTATACACATAGCACACATTCGTTCATTCTTACGCTGTAGTGACAGATGGCCCTAATGTCCATGGCTCTCAGAACTGAGGTCTACTCTTGTTTGTGTCACATCCACGTCATCTCTGGTCCAAGACCAGGGCTGATGGCGCAGCTTCCATTTGGAACATTGCTGGGTTCAGGGCAAGAAAGACACCAGATGGACCGTGAACCAGCTCTTAAAGCTTCTGCTTAGGAATGACATTTTTTCATTCACATCTTATTGACAAAAGCCATTCACATGCCCTTAGTTGAGTTTAATGGGGTGGAGATGCATAATTCTTTCATGGGTTGATGCTAGTGGTGGTAGACATTAGACTGTTTGCCAAAAAGTATATAATCTGTTACACACCTGTTGCTGTTTTTTTTCTCTAAATTGTTCCAGTGTCACTCCCTCTCTTCTGGCTTTTTATAAGGAAAAGCGATAAAAGACCAGCCATTGCTGTAGAGAGATGCCAGTCAAGCCTCCTCTCTCCCAACTCCTCCTCCACCCCTCCTCCCATGTTCTTCCTGTATCAACTTTTAGCAAGTCATTGGCTTTGCTAGTAATTCTTTTTTTTTTTTGTCTTTTTGTCTTTTTTTGTGACCGGCAACGGATCGCAACCCTCAGTGTCGCGCCCGTACTGGACCGGGACCGGCTACGGGATCGCAACCCTCGGTGTTGCCCCCGCTCCTCGCTCAGCCAGTGAGCGGCCGGTCTGTATGTGGGATCCGAACCCTTGGCGGGAGCGCCGCCGCGCTTCCCAAGCGGCTCACTGTAGCAGTGTGCCACCGGGCCGGCCCGGCTTTGCTAGTAATTCTGGGAGTGACATTAGGCAAATAACTTGGCCTCTGTAAGCCTAAGTTGTCTCCATATAAAATCTTAATGACTCCTCCTTTACCAGGTTGTTGGAGGTATTAAATAATATAGTCTATGTAAGTAACTTGGCCCATGCTGGGGACACCTCATCCCCCACCTTTTTCCTATTTTCTCATAAGGGTTCTTAGCCTGGGGTTCACTGACACCCCCAAGGGAAACTATGGATTGGATTTAGGGGTTCATGAATTTGGATAGAAAAATAATTATATCTTTATGTTCAACATGATTGGCCTCCTTCATAATCTTATTTATGTGTTTAAATCCATTATTATGAGTAGAATCCCTAGGCTCCTCCATACTACCAAAGGAGACCATGGTACAGCAGAAGTTAAGAACAGAACCCTTGTGTCTAGTGACAGACCATAGATATTACCACAATTATTCTGTTATACAAAGAAAATTGTTTCTTTAGGGAGTCTGTGGGGTTTGATAGATAGCAGGTGAATTGCGTATTATCTCGGCAAATCAAAATCTTGCCCCATTGCTTACTAGTCATAAGACCCTATTCAAATGATTAACATATCTGAGCTTCCATTTCCTCATCTGTAAAATAGGGTTAATAAGTAAATTTGGTGAAGATTAAATAAGATGCTATATAAAAATCATAATATCTGGGATGTAGTATGTTATGAGTTGTGTGTTAACCTGTATACTCATGGCTTCTATTGTCTATGGTTTAAACATGCTAGGGAATCACCCTTCTTTTATACATGAAAAGACCTGGTAAAATACTTTGGGGGACATTTAGGATTTGTTCTTCTGTCTCTAGATACCTAGATTGATTAGGTAGCAGTGTAAGCAGTCTCTTTTATAGCATATCACTATAGTCTAGGCCCTGACACCCTTTTTCGTAAGAAACAGATCTTAGCCCCTTTATTCCCACCTTACCTTCACATTTCCCAGCCTCAGACACATTTCATGGTCTAAATGAGGCCTGCCAAGCTTCCTTTTCCAGTCCATCACTGCCTCTTATTATTTAGTTGGAAAGGTCTTTGCAGAATGACATTGCCCTCCTGCAGTGCTTACTGTGCCCTATTTAACATGCAGCCTTCACATTTCTCCTAATCCCTACTTGCTTTACATAAGGGGAAACTCAAACCTCAGCCTCAGTGAAGCAATTCAGAACTCACAGAGCCCTGGCAATCGGCTTTGGGCCAAGCACTAAACTTCAGTAGTGATTCAGATCCCCCTTATTTTTAACCAGTCTCCAGTATTCACAGGTAAAAACCTGCTTGTCTTCTTCATTTGCTGTCATATATCTTTCCTTCTATCCCTTCTAAAACCAAAGTATGTTTGCCAACTCCAATTTCCCAAATATTTTTAGCTTTCTCATATTTTAATTTAGTTCAGCAGTACTTTCTCGTATACTATCTGGATTGTCACTGCACTGTCATTTCTCCCAGCCTGATTGTGCCTGCAGCAGTTCATAGCTAAATGATGAACCCTTGAAGAAAGGGGTTTGTAATGAAAATGGAAACACCAGTGTGCTCTTTGTAATCAGTTCTTTAATCCTCCACCTGCCATGCCATGGAGACGACTTGTAATTATCGGAGCAGAGAACTGAACTGTACTGCAGCAGAAAGAATGAATACTATGGGAGGGCGAGTGACAGAATCTACCCTCCAGAGGGGAGGGGGACAGATATTTTGGAAAACTTTGACACAGAATCTGATGTATTTGTATAACCTTTTCATGTAAAACTGTGCTGCAGTCAGGGAGGGGGTTTTGGTTTTCTTCATTAAAAGCTTATTAAGTGAAGAAATAGGACAGTCGTTTTGCTTCGGTAGATGGGGGTCAGAGAGGCGGGTCTGATCTCCGCAGGATATTAATGTCGGCCTTCAGCCGGGGGAAATGAGCCGTCACTTGAGTTAGAGGCAGCTTTATGTGCTCATCACTAGGAATTCCCATATGTCCAGGGAGCTGCAACAGTAAAAAATGGCAGAGCTCAGTGGTAGAGTGCAGAGGGCTCTCATTGGAATTCATGTCAGGAAGCCCAGCTCAGTGTGCCCAGAGCAAGTCTGTTTAATGTTGATCAGCTGTCCATCTGATAAACTGAATTGATATGGGCCTTTCCTCCAAGGGCTGCCCTGACAGTGACAGCCGTAGCACCCAGGTGTCTTGTTAGGCTTTTTTGGTAGTCTCAAGTATTTTTAACCCCTTTTGTGATACCCAAACCCAGAAGTACTTTTAGAGACCTAGATAAGGATGCCTGGCTAGGCCTTCCCTCTGCTTCTCTGGCCAAAAAGAGCCTGGCTTAATTGTTTCCAGAAACAGGAGACTATTAGTTAGCTACCCCTCCCCCTCTTCCTAATAAGCATCTGGTTGACCTGCGGGATAGTTGTGTGTTGACAGTGTCAAGTTGGTGTGTGAGTTATTCACAATAATGTTTTAAAAAATGTTCTTAAATATAGTAAGTTAACTGGCTTAAGCTTTACTAAAGTAGTTGTATAGGTGTGTTCATTGATCACTAAGCAGAACTTTATAATGTTCGTGCATAAAGACACAATGTAATACAAATTTCTTTTTGGTTGGCTAGTTTATAGTAATAAATATGGTGACTCCTTGCTGAGTCCAAATATCCCTCTGCTCTTTCAAATATGATTGCTACTGCCAAAGACAGCTCACTTCTTTGTAGATTGGTTGGCAGGTATGGAGAAAATTAATTACAGAACACATCAATACTGAGCTTTTTTTTTTTTTTTTTTTTTTGGAAATCAATCGGTGGGGGAGGCAGATGAAATACAAGTCTTTGTGTAAGCTTTGACTATTTTAAAATTATATTTCTGTAAAACTACCAGTAGTTCTAAATTATATCACTGAATATGGGAGAATTTTGTATGTTTTAAAGATTTTTATAAGTACTACTTAAGGATTTTTGTCTTTTAATGTTTGTTTGTTTGTTTGTTTTTGCTTACTTCCAGACCTTGTGTTTTCATAGCATAGCAAGATTCAAATGTAGACTAAAGTATCTAATTTCTTTGAAACGAAACCAGCTGCAAAGACTTTTTATTTTCCGCTTCTTTTCTATATACTGTAACTTAGAATGTTGGATGCCTAAAAGAGACACAGAGGTCTTAGTACCGATGCCTAAAAGAGACACAGAGGTCTTAGTACCTTCAGTGATTGCTTGGTGTATGTGCTCAGAGCTGGAATGAGGCCCAGTCATTCTTTTCAGCCCTTGAACCTGTGACTCAATCACTATTAGAGGTCACCTGTACTACAGCCTGAAGCTTTGGCATTTTGCTTTTAGTAGTTGAGATTTTTTGTTTTATTACACTGTATTTAAAATCAGAATTCTCATTTCCAGATTCGGGAATGAAATATGATTAACTTTGAATGCTGTGATCATGGCAAACTCCAAATTCAAAGTTCTCTCTCTTTTTTTTTTTTAAAGTTCCATCTTAACTTAGGTTATCAAGATGAATAATTGACTAAATAGGAAAATCCTTATGTTTCGCTGATTATTGCAACTTAAATTGAATGAATTTCTTGGGACTTTGGGTCTGGCCTATTTATAAAAAATTAATATTTGACACATAAGGTTAAAGGTTATCATCATAAAAGATTCTTTTACCTGACATGGGTTTACAAAAGCATAAGATTTTCCTTTTTATTATAATTCATATGCCTATTGTTTACCTTTTAAGCTTGATGTTTTTGAAGTATGTTTTAGAAATTCTTTTGCTCTTACTTGCTTCTCTGCCCCCACTCCCTATTCATTGCCCTTATGGAGCTTTCTTTCTATGGGACTGTGGGAGAGAAACAAAACACAAACAAGCAAAATAGCTAGTATGTCAGATGGCTGTAAGTGCTGTGGAGGGNTGGCCTATTTATAAAAAATTAATATTTGACACATAAGGTTAAAGGTTATCATCATAAAAGATTCTTTTACCTGACATGGGTTTACAAAAGCATAAGATTTTCCTTTTTATTATAATTCATATGCCTATTGTTTACCTTTTAAGCTTGATGTTTTTGAAGTATGTTTTAGAAATTCTTTTGCTCTTACTTGCTTCTCTGCCCCCACTCCCTATTCATTGCCCTTATGGAGCTTTCTTTCTATGGGACTGTGGGAGAGAAACAAAACACAAACAAGCAAAATAGCTAGTATGTCAGATGGCTGTAAGTGCTGTGGAGGGGATAAAAGGCAGGACATAAGGATAGGGAATGCTGATGGGGATGAGAGGATTGCTGTTGTAAATGGAGTGGTCGGGAAGGCATTACTTACAGAGAGGTACACTTTTGCAGAGACCCAAAGCGGGTGAATGACTCAGCCTTATAGGTAAGTAAAGGAAGAGCAGTCCAGACAGAGGAAGGGGCAAAGGCCCTGAGACAGGAATAGGCTTGGCATGTTTATTGAATAACAAGGAAACTAATATAACAGGAGAGAAGTGAGTGAGGTGGGAAAGCCAATGAAATGATGTCAGAAAAGTAAGGGGGTAGAAGAGCCGTGGCAGATAGCATTGGACCTTGGAGACCATTACAGGGACTTTGGCTTTTATCAAAGTGAGTGAGATGGGGAGCTACTGGGGGGGGGGGGGGGGGGGGGGGGG
>NW_007732081.1:58277-63346 GCF_000696425.1 Galeopterus variegatus | reverse complement strand
GGGGGGGGGGGGGGGGGGGTTGAGCAGAGAGTGATGGACCTGATGGTTTCTTCATTTTCCTGCTTGCCTTATTCCTGCTACTGTTTTGCCAGTTACTTCAGCTGTGCATCTAAAAAGTGTATTTTACTTGTCCTCCATTTTCAGTCACATAGCAGTTCTGCAATTCTTCCACCAGATTATTATATCATTCCCTGTCTATCTCTGTTGTCACCTTAGAGTGAGCATTCTAATCAGGTCATTCCTAAATTACGAGAGAAGTAGTAACAACTTTGTGACAATTATTGGTTGGCAAATTGTGGTATAAAACCAGATATAAACTTCTCATAAATTTTGTTTTAAACAGAATAGGTTTCCTCATGAAGTCATCAACTCTTTGTCCCTGAAAATACTAAAACAAAAGTTGAATGACTTTCCTGAGTGGGAGCTTGTGCTAGTTGGGCTCATAGGCTCCTCACAAAGTAGGGTTCTCTGAAATCATGCTGTGGTATCCTGGTCTTCTTGACAGTCATCTTTCCACAGTCTATGCATCCTGGATTATAGAGGCATATTCCATTTCTTATAATACCATTTTCATCTGAGCATCTTCACATTGCCCCACAGCTTCTTAATGGCTTCAGCCTACAATTCAGAAAAACCTGAATTCCTGCTGTATTCAAGGCCCTCTTCAGTCCATGAGTCCAACTTAATCTGTGCTCCTCTCTGTATTAGCTGAGCTTGCCTGCTCCTGTCCAACAAAATCCCATAAGTAACTCCAAACTGAAATCTTTGCTGTTCTGTGCCTACAACTTTAAAAAGTTTAAATATTTAAAAGTCCAAAATGCTATTAAAAAGTTTATCTCAGCATCTGCCTTTCATACTTCCCTTCATATTTTCTTTTCTTCCTTCTCCTTATCTGTCTTGTCTTTTTTTTCTTCCAAAATCAACTCATGCTGTTCATCATTTGCTCATTCATTCATTCAGCAAATACTTGAAGGCCTATTCTGTATCAGGCACTGATCTAGGCACTAGAGATACAGTAATGAAACAAATAAAAGTAAAAAATCCCAGCCCTCATGGAATTAACATGCTTCTATTTGTTTTTTACATGTACCAACTTATCATAGACAACTTCCTAAGTCAGTAGATGTAGATATGCACATTCATTTTAATTGCTACTTATTACTGTACTGCATTAATAAACATTTAGTTTCCAACTTTTTGCTGTTACCAAACTATGTAATGTATGCTATTAAAAATAAACATGTTTATGTGTGTATATAAAATCATGGTATTTTTTCAGCAGGATGTCATAATTCAAGAGGTTTGCACATTTTTTATTTTATCAGATGCCATACTTTCCTAAATGGTTGTACCAATTTAAAACCCAATAGTGTATTAAGGAAAAATTTCCAGTGAATGTAAGTGGTTGTCTTCAAGGGTCAGGCTATTCAAGTGAATGTGTATAAGGTATAGGAAGTGGTGGGAACTGTGGCAAGCTGATGAGCATAGCTTCAAAGCCTTTCAAATTCAATTTATTTTTGAAAATACTGTTGGCCAAATGATACACCTGTTGGCTTCGTTTGTCTCTTGGGGTATCAGTGTGAGACCCTATTTCCACCTTCACTGAAACTGTATTCTTGATCTTTTTTATTTTTGTAAAGCTAACTAACTAAACATATTATCTCATTATGATTACTATATACCTTTTCTAAATTATCGGTGTGGTTGAGCGTCATTTTATATGGTTTTTGGCTATTTGCGTTTCTTCTGGAATTACCTCTTCATACCCTTTCCCATTTTGTTATTGAATTGTTTATCTTTTTCTTATTAATTTTTTTCAATTTGGACAAGCTCCACACATACTTTGAATGTAAATATTTTGTCTGTTCTGTGTGTTATAAATACTTTACTTCAAGTCTGTGTTTGCCTCTGTCTTTTTTATGGTATATTTTAATATTAAACTTTTTTGTATATTTTAACTACTCAAATTTATCCATTATTTTTTTATGGCTTCCTGACTTCCTATTTTATCTTCCATGGCTTTCTCACCTCAAGGTCATAGGAATATTTTCCTAAATTTTTAGTTTTGTTTTTCACATTTAGATGGTTAATTCACCTAACATGTTTTTATCTATAATGTAAGGTAGGGATCTAACTTTATTATTTTTTCCCTTAATTGATAGTCAGTTGCCCTCACATCATTTGTAAGAATAATCCATCTTTTCCCTAATGATTTGAAATGTTGTCTTTACCATATTTAATAATCCAAATACATCTTTACCATAAATAATTAATTATCCAAATACGTTTGGATCTCTTTCTGAAATCTGTTCCACTAGTCTGTTAGTCTGTTCTTGTGATATTGCTATATTTTTTAAACTGTAATAACTTCATAATAAATTTAAAATCTACAATGTCAGGCCTCTTATTTTCTTTTCCAAAATGTCTTTGTAATTTTCAAATTTATTCTTCACCACATGAACATAAAAATCAGTTTTTCGGGTGTAAAAAATTTTATAATTTAAGTAAAATGACTTTAGACAAATGACTCTTGCCTGCCTTTTTAATACTTTTAGAAAGACCCTGAATTTTGTACATGTTGTGTTTGAGATTTTTATTTATCTTCTATTGATATGCAGAGAGTCTGGGCTTTAGAACCAGAGATCCTTGGGCTTAAATCCAACTATGTAGTTTACTAGTTATGTAAACTTGAGCAAGTTACTTAGTCTGTCAGTCTAGATCCCTATGTACATTAGAGAAAATAATGCTTACTTCAGAGAGCTCTTGTGAGTTTTATAAATTTTTTTTTTCCTTTTTGTCTTTTTTACTGACCGGTAATGGGATCGCAACCCTCGGTGTCGCGCCCGTACTGGGGACCGGCAACGGGATCACAACCCTCGGTGTTGCGTCTGCACCGCGCTCAGCCAGTGAGCAGGAACCAGTCTCCACATGGGATCCGAACCCTCGGTGGGAGCGCCACCGCGCTCCCAAGCGGTGCACTCTCCAGTGCGCCACCGGGCCGGCCCGAGTTTTATAATATTTTATTAATCTGTTAATTGGGTTATTCTTGTAAAAATATTTAATATACAATATAGTGCTCAGCATACAGTAATTAACTGGCTCAAATTAATTTAGTAAGTGCTAGCCATAATTGTCACTATTAGGCATTTTTTTAAAAATAGGATTTTTGAAGAATTTTCAGATGAAATTACATGATACGTGGCATTTACTTCACAATCTGGAAGAGGAATGAAGGGTGTAGCTGAAACAAGGTTAGTGAGAGTTAGCGATTCTTAAAGCTGGGTGGTGAGTCCACAGAGGTTCTCGATGCTCTATTTCCACTTTTTAATGTTTGAAAATTCTCAAAATAAAAAAGGTTTTTTTTGAGAAAATAATGCTTACTTCAGAGAGCTCTTGTGAGTTTTATAATATTTTATTAATCTGTTAATTGGGTTATTCTTGTAAAAATATTTAATATACAATATAGTGCTCAGCATACAGTAATTAACTGGCTCAAATTAATTTAGTAAGTGCTAGCCATAATCATCACTATTAGGCGTTTTTTTTAAAATAGGATTTTTGAAGAATTCTCAGATGAAATTACATGATATATGGCATTTACTTCACAACCTGGAAGAGGAATGAAGGGTGTAGCTGAAACAAGGTTAGTGAGTTAGCAATTCTTAAAGCTGGGTGGTGAGTCCACAGAGGTTCTTGATGCTCTATTTCCACTTTTTTTTTTTTTTTTTCCCTTCCTTTTTTTGTCTTTTTTCGTGTCCGGCAATGGATCGCAACCCTCAGTGTCGCACCCGTACCGGACCGGGACCGGCAACGGGATCGCAACCCTCAGTGTCGCGCCCGCACCTCGCCCAGCCAGTGAGCGGGAACCGGTCTGTATGTGGGATCCGAACCCTTGGCAGGAGTGCTGCTACGCTCCCAAGAAGCGCACTGTAGCAGTGCACCACCGGGCCGGCCCTCTATTTCCACTTTTTAATGCTTGAAAATTCTCAAAATAAAAAGGGTTGTTTTTTTTTTTTTTTAAAAAGCATCTTTAAAAGCTGTTAAAAATGATAAAGTATAAGCATTTGTTATTTCTAAGTAGAAGATTATGTAAATATTATTCTCTGTACTTTTCTGTATTTTTTTAACCTCTCAAAAAGAAGGAAGGGAGGTAGAGAAGGAGGAAGAAAAAAAGGAAGATAGAGAAAGAGAGAAAGAAGGCTCCATTTTCTTCTATCTCCCATGGAAACGCAATTGACCCTTTTACTATTTTAACAACAACTTAAATGTAAAAGATTTGAAGAGGTCTCAAGTTATGATAGGGAACAATTTTTAATAATTAAAACTGTTCATTAGCAGACATGGCTCCTGTCAGGTAGTTATCACTCATCCCTGGAAGGAGCTAATTGGAAGCTAATTGGCCTCTAGGGTCCCTTTCAACTCTGATTCTATAAGCCTGACATTTTAGTTTATATCATTCCTTTCCTTTTGAAAATAAGAATGAAAATAAGAATAANGGAAGATAGAGAAAGAGAGAAAGAAGGCTCCATTTTCTTCTATCTCCCATGCCTGTGTGGTGAAACGCAATTGACCCTTTTACTATTTTAACAACAACTTAAATGTAAAAGATTTGAAGAGGTCTCAAGTTATGATAGGGAACAATTTTTAATAATTAAAACTGTTCATTAGCAGACATGGCTCCTGTCAGGTAGTTATCACTCATCCCTGGAAGGAGCTAATTGGAAGCTAATTGGCCTCTAGGGTCCCTTTCAACTCTGATTCTATAAGCCTGACATTTTAGTTTATATCATTCCTTTCCTTTTGAAAATAAGAATGAAAATAAGAATAAATCCCCTGTAGCCCTTATAAATTTGATTACTAAGTAAAGAGTTATTCATTTAACAGATATTTATAGGCAGCCTAGAGAAGTGGATAGTATGATTTACGGTGTAGTGAGGGAGGGACTGGCAGAGTAGATGGTTAAAGAAATGATCGCAGTATAGTATGATAAGTGACTGAGCTATATTCAAAGGCCTTCAAGAACAGAAGAAATTAACTCGGGGGAAGTGAGGGAAAACTTCACAAAAGAA
>NW_007732081.1:55522-57505 GCF_000696425.1 Galeopterus variegatus | reverse complement strand
AAGGCCTTCAAGAACAGAAGAAATTAACTCGGGGGAAGTGAGGGAAAACTTCACAAAAGAAATGACATGTAGGCTGATTCTTAAAAATTCTTTAAACAGGGGCCGGCCCGGTGGCGCACTGGATAAGTGCGCCGCTTGGGAAGCGCGGCAGCGCTCCCGCCCGAGGGTTCGGATCCCACATACAGACCGGTTCCCGCTCACTGGCTGAGCGAGGCGCGGGAGCAACACTGAGGGTTGCGATCCGTTGCCGGACACGGAAAAAGACAAAAGACAAAAGACAAAAAAAAAAAAAATTCTTTAAACAGAAATATGTTGATCACTCATCCTTTACTAGCAAAAGTTGTATGGCACCTCCATACAGCGGACCTCTGTAAATAGAACAAGGAGGTTGTATAACTATCTCAGAGAGAGAATACTAAGTGAATAAACCAGAGTGCAGAAATACAAATGTATGATGTCTTCACCATTTTTGTGATACAATTTTTATTGACCATAGCTTTCAGGAATTTATTTGGCTGAATATAATAGGACCCTAACAAAAAGTGCACTAAGAGTGCAGTGTTTGTCTCAGATACCAAGAAGTCTAGAGGCGGGCACATCAGAGCAGGTGTAGCCCTCTAAGAAGTCATCAGGGGCTCAAATGTCTCCCTTAGTCAGGCTCCACCATCCTTAGGTAGGATCCCTGGGCCATATTCCAGACAGGAAAAGGGGTAATCCCAAAATAGCAAAGGTACACTGCAATTGAAACTGTCCCCTTATATCAAGAACTCAGTAGTTTTCTCAGAAACCACACCTAGTAGAATTCTGCTTACATTTCATTGGCCGGACTGTGTCACATAATCACATCTGGCTGAAGGGGAATCTGAGGAGATGAATATTTTTAAATGAGGACATTGCCACCCCAAATACAATCAAAGGTATGTTAATAGTAAGGAAGGAAAGAGTCAATAGTCAACTAGCAATGTCTGCTGTCAGTTTTTCTGAAGCTTAGGATGCTAAAAAATTTGGAGAGATGTTGGAGGAAAATGGACAGATCAAAAGTGAATGAAGTTTAATATATGATTGAAAGAAAATGATTTGGTGAGAATTCTTGTAAAAACATATATTAATCCTCAGGGTTTCTTTCAATGTGGTAATTACATCCTTACTTTGATTACTTAACATAAATTGTATTCATTTCTGACTTTTCCATCAAGAGTTAGCATGAGAAATACCCGAGTAATAAAATATATGTACATAAAATGAAATGAAGATTTTTATTTAGGATAATTTAAAAAATCCAGTACATTGAAAGTTTACTAGATTGCTTTGGGTAGCTAAAATAGGAATAAGATAATGAGAAGAAAATTCTCCCAGATTTTTCCATACTGTCACTGCTTCTCTGACATACACTGAATTGGACTGTTGCATAATATGATCCAGAGGTTTTTATCTGATAATAAAATCTTAGAAATTGAGGGCACAGTACTAGATAGTAGAATTGTAGGACCGATCTAAAGATGACAAATCACTTCATTCGTATTTCCTATGGAAAAGTAGGTACCAATAATAGGAATAGTTTTGTGTCTTTTTAACTATTTACTGCCAGTCTAAGTAACTTTTTTTTTTTTTTTTTAAATCTCTGAATCCTAGAATTTGAGAACTGGAAGGGATCTGTTTCTTCAGTTCCCCTTCTCTCAGTGATGAAAAGACCAGGGGCCTAAGAATTTAAGGCATTTGCCCATGAACTGTCTCATGTAATAGGCAGAAGTAGAATTGCTGTCCAGATTCCTGATTGGGCTAAATAAGTTGATTTGGTTCTGAGCAAACGATGTGGAAACAACTTCATTACTTTTCCCAGTTATTATGAACAGAGTCAAGCGTGTTTTAAATATACTCGTTCCTAGCAAAATTCCCTTCCATAGTGCTTCAAAACCAGGAAAGAAAATTGAGCAAGTTTGTGGTAAGTATATACCATTGTTGGTAACATTGGTAACTTTGGCT
>NW_007732081.1:51012-54736 GCF_000696425.1 Galeopterus variegatus | reverse complement strand
ACATTGGTAACTTTGGCTTATTTTCCTCCTCACTTACTATTCATTAGGTAAATAAACATTTAAAATCGTCATTGGTCACTATGGCAAGGTGTCTCTGAGTTCCAGGTTTGTCTTTTAAAAACTGAATGTTCTAGATAAGTATTTAACCTCCCTAGACCTACTGTAATTAGAATCACAAGTAGATAATATAAACAAAAGTTCTTTGTAAAGGGTAGGCTTTCACTTTTATTATTACCATTGTTTTCATTATTTCTGACCATGTGGCATTTAAAAGTTGCTATTTATTTAATAATGCTGTTTTATGGTTACAGATGTCTTTATTAAAAGCTCACAATCACTCATTTTCATCCTTAGGGTAATTCAAAACACCTACAACTTATTGCTTATCCAGTTATTATTTTCTTTAAAAAGCTGAACTACGTGAAAGACATCCACATGCTTAACCCTTTTTGAGTTTACTTGCCCATAATCTTTGTGTGATTTTTGAGAACTGTGACTATACGGATTTTTTCAATGAATGGTTTTGTAAACTAGAAAGCTTGTCAGGTAGTAATAAAATATATNAATAAAATATATTTTTATTCCTTTCTTTCATTCACTTTTTTAAAGGAAAAATTTAAACGTTAACTCCACTTTTAAAAAATGTTTTCTGTTACCTTCTCAAAAGTCTTATAAGCCTCTATCTTTGATGATTTTCTTTGAGATGTAATGAGGTTTTAATCTAAACCATGAATTTTACTCTTTTCTTAGAAGTTATTTAATTCACTGGTTCAACTCCTTTCTCTACTACCCCAATTTGTAATTTATGTGTCCCCTAATTTTATTACAAGTTCTCTTAATTTTTTTTTTCTGGTTTTTAAATTTGTATATTTATTTTACTGAGTTATTAAATATCATCCACAAGAATGTAAGCTCCATGAGGGCAAAGTTTTTTGTTTTGTTCACTACTGTATTTCCATCACCTAGAAAAGTGCTTGGCCCATAGCATGTACTCAAAGTTAATTATTGAATGAATGGATGGATGAATACCCACCCACACTCATAATTAGAAAGAAATGTCTCAAAATGTCAGTAAGGGTTATCTCTACGTGGAAGGATTGTGAGTAAATTATATTTTTTCTTTATGATATCCTGATTTCCCAATTTTTAAAATAATTGAATTACTTAAAATTGGAGTAAATAAGTATTTAAAAAGACATTTGGACAGTATCTTCTTAAAGCATATTGTTGTGTTTAATAAAAATAATATAGATATTTCCTCCTTTTTACTACATGTGCTAAAGCATTGACATGTGCAGACCAAGTTAGAGGACATTTGGAATGGAGGCCACATTTTAACCAAGTGAACATTTATGAGGATCTGCTATGTGTCAGGCACTGAGTACATAAAAGGATGAAGATGATAAAGCCCTCACCCTTAACACGCGTTATAGGGAAGAGAATCTGAAGAAGTGGAATAAAGCTTTACAGAAACCCTACAATTGTATTAGGTTTATGATATTACTTTAATCATCACATTAAAACAAAATAGAGCATTTCTCAAGAAGTCAGGGCAGTGCTATGATTCCCATTTCAGAAATAAGACTGTGTTACTGAGAAATTGAGCTACTTGCTCAAGATCATGCTGTTAGAAACTGGTAAATGCACACACACCCAGATCTTTACATTACCCTGCCTTACCAGCTTTCCAAAGGGCTGCCACAAGGGGGCATTGCCCAGGTCTCAGGGAAGAATTGTAAGGAGATGTCTGTGCTCTCTAATATGTTAGCCACTAGCCACATGTGGCTATTTAAGTTAATTAAAATTAATTTATATTAAATATTCAGTTTTTCAATTGTGTCAGCCACATTTCTTTTTTCTTAAAGAAATTTTAAAAGGTTCATTATAAAATATATACATGTAATATACATAAAATATGAAAAATATTTTTTAAATGTTTGTTGCAAAAAATTTAGACACCACAGAAAAAAGAAAAGTACCCATAGTCTGTAACCGTGGTCTGTTGTTTTTTGCCTTCCCAGAACCCCTCTCCCTTCCTTTGGTAATGGCACCAGTTTCCCATCAGTCAAAATGTCTTGCCCTTCTCTAACCCAATATGGTCATGTGACCCAAGCAAGGCCAATCAGATTCTCCTCTCTTCAGATTTAGAATCTTTTTTTTTTAAAGGTCAATTGATAAGGAATACATTTAACACTCAAAGATTAACATCCTTAATGCAAAAAGAACTCTTAAAAATGAGTTAGAAAAATCTAAGCAGAAATTTGGTCAAGGACATGAGCAGATTAAGTCACACACCCCAAAGAAACACAGAGGGCTAATAAGAACATTCTAAGATGTTGTTTTGGGGATTGGGGGGAGGGCTGGCCCTTGGCTGCCATCTCAGGATTCTGGGTGGCTGGCTCTGTTGCTTGCCTGGTTGTCCTCTTAATTTTCTTAACAAAGGAAATGAATTAGAAATGTGAATTTTCTTTTGATGATACTATATTTGTCTGTTTCTATTGCTTATAACCAAATACACAGAACTGGGTATTTTATAAAGAAAATGAAATTTATTGCTTACAGTTTCTGAAGCTGCAAAGTCCAAAGTCCAGGGAATACATCTGGTGAGGGTCTTGTCCTTGTTGTAACTACAGCAACTCAGGATATCACTTGGCCAATATGGTGAAGCAGAGAGAGAAAGAGAGAGACTAACCTGCTCCTTCACTCTCCTTTTAAATCCTTCCAAACCATGCCTATCACCACCATTTTTAATCTATTCACTATAGCATGGTCCTATAAACTAATCACCTCTTCAAGGCCCCACCTTTTAATGACCATAATAGGATTTCCCCTCCTCTTGACAGTCACAGTGGTGGCCAAGTTTCTAATTCATAAAACTTGGGGGACACAATTCAAGCTTCAGTGAGTTTTGGGGGGATATAATTCAATCCACTATAGATACCAAGTTGTTTGGCTCCTTTATTTTATTTAGTTGTATCTTTATGTTATTATTATACTGTAGTTGTTAAATTAGTACCATTTTAGGAAGAAGATTTATTTCTTTCCATGTCTAAGGCTGTTGTCCTAGGTCAAGCCCTTTTGTTAAATCTCCTTTGGACCTTTGTAATAGCTCCCCCCTCTCCCAACCATCTCTCCACTTTCACTACTTACTGTTTCAGATTTTTCTTCATATCACCTTCAGAATATCCTTCCTAAGTTATTAAAAATATATATATTATCCTTCCTTTCTTAAAAACACTGCCTGTGTAATAAAATACAGAGTTTTAAAACTGGTATAACCTAGCTCCAGATTCCTGTTTCTCACTTATCTACACAGACGCTATACTTGGCCAAACTGACCTCTTCATCCGCTGTTCACATTTTCTACTCTTGCCTTCTCTAAACCTTGATTCCTGGTTTTTCTTATTCTGGAGTTCCTAATCCCTACTCTTATCTCTGCCACTTATCTCTAACTATGGAAATCCTACTTATTTTTCAAGGCCCAGCTCAAATTTAGCTTCTTCAGCAAAACTTTTTTTTTTTTTTCCTTTTGTCTTTTTTTTTACTGACTGGTGACGGGATCGCAACCCTCGGTGTTACGCCCGCACCACGCTCAGCCAGTGAGCGGGAACCGGTCTCCACATGGGATCCGAACCCTTGGCAGGAGCGCCACCGCACTCCCAAGCGGCGCACTATCCAGTGCACCACCGGGCCGGCCCAGCAAAACTTTTAAAAATCTTTCAAC
>NW_007732081.1:32606-50522 GCF_000696425.1 Galeopterus variegatus | reverse complement strand
CTCCTTTATTTTATTTAATTGTATCTTTATGTTATTATTATACTGTAGTTGTTAAATTAGTACCATTTAGGGAGAAGATTTATTTCTTTCCATGTCAAAGGTTGTTGTCCTAGGTCAAGCCCTTTTGTTAAATCTCCTTTGGACCTTTGTAATAGCTTCCCCCCCCAACCATCTCTCCACTTTCACTACTTACTGTTTCAGATTTTTCTTCATATCACCTTCAGAATATCCTTCCTAAGTTATTAAATATATATATATATTTCATCCTTCCTTTCTTAAAAAAACTGTCTGTGTAATAAAATAGAGTTTTAAAACTGGTATAACCTAGCTCCAGATTCCTGTTTCTCACTTATCTACACAGACCCTATCCTCTGGCCTAACTGACCTCTTCACCCTCTGTTCACATTTTCTAGTCTTGCCTTCTCTAAACCTGGATTACTGGTTTTTCTTATTCTGCACTTCCTAATCCCTACTCTTATCTCTGCCACTTATCTCCAACTATGGAAATACTACTTATTTTTCAAGGCCCAGCTCAAATTTAGCTTCTTCAGCAAAACTTTTAAAAATCTTTCAACTAGCACAACTGGAAGGCAGCCTAGTAAGGTAGAAATAGATTGGGTTTAGTGGTCTCTATTAGTTATCTGTTGTTGCATAACAAACCACCCCAAAACTTGGTGGCTTAAAATAATAGCCAATTAATTTCTCATAATTCTGTGGGTTGGCTGGACTGTTTCTTTGCCTGTTTCTTCTGGGTTTATCTATGTTCCTGCATTCACCTGCCATTCACCTGGAAGGTCAGCTGGGGGCCGGGCTTGGCTGGAACATTGGGCCTCTCTGCATGTTGTATTTCTTCAAGGAGGCTAGACCAGGTTTCTTAACATGTAGTCTCAGGGCAGCATTCCAAGATAGTAAGCCCCAATGTCAAAACACTTATCAGGCCTGTTTGTTCCACATTTGCTGATGTCCCATTGGCTAAACAATTCATATGGTCAAACTCAGAGTCAATGAAGGAGACTACACATGGTGTGGATATAAGGGGGTGTGACTGATTGGTGTAACAATCTGCTACAGTCTGTCTTCTGGCTCTAGTGATTCACATTCCTTCCATATGTAAAACATACCATTTCCCAAGACCCTAAAGTCTCACTCATTTCGTGACATCAAGGTCAAAATCCATGCTTTCATGATTTGTGTGAGGTCTAAATGTGGATGTGGTTCCATAGGTACAACACCTCTTGACCCAGGGACCTGGGAACTAACAGGACAGGTTATCTACCTCACCACATATCTAACATGCAATAGTGAGTGAGAAACAATATAACCACAATTTCTCTTCCATTAAAAAGAGGGAGTTACCGGCCAGCTGCAAACAAAAACAAAAAGAAATAAGGAGAAATGGGAGGTACATAGCATTTATAGCAATTCTGAAATCCAGCTGGGCATCTGTTGTCAGGCCATCTACTCTAAGAGCAAGGAATGTTTCTTGATTAGGGCCCAGTTCTGTTCCCTGGAAGTGGTTCCCTAACCCACTGTTCTTTATAGCTTTTGGCTCTGCCCTCTGAGCTATCTTCTCTTTCCAGTAAGTAATGGTTCATACTTATAGCTGAGTAGCTATCTCAGCCTACTTCCTAGCCATAGGAAGTTGGGGGTCTGAAAGATGCTGCTGCTGCTGCTGCTTTTTTTCCCCTCCATCTTAAATTGTTTCTGTTACTTTTAGCATAAACTCATACAACTCCCTTAAAAACTTTTGGGATTTCTATGAATCTGATTAGAGTTCACTCCATGCCTTAAAAGCCATATCCATAATTCTTTTGCCATAGGAAGTTGGGGGTCTGAAAGATGCTGCTGCTGCTGCTGCTTTTTTTCCCCTCCATCTTAAATTGTTTCTGTTACTTTTAGCATAAACTCATACAACTCCCTTAAAAACTTGGGATTTCTATGAATCTGATTGGAGTTCACTCCATGCCTTAAAAGCCATATCCATAATTCTTTTTGAGACACACATCTCTACTTTGGGCTGAGAGTGAGGCTGCTGTGGGACAATACCCTTAAAATTCATAGCTGAAGGGGTCTACTAGGTGCAATCTTCAATTTTTCATTCATAGCTGAAGGGGTCTACTAGGTGCAATCTTCAATTTTTCAGGTCTTTACAAATGGTCTTTCATCCACACCTTTGATTCGATCTTTTTCCTAATACCATTTCTTATTTTGTGAATCTTCTCCTGGAGATACTGGAAATGTGAAACAGTTTTTCTTTCAACTTGGCAAGTCTTTGCTCCTTTGTTGTTTCTCTAAATTGTGATAGCAAACTGAATAATTCTCTATTTAGTGCATCTCTCTCTTGTGCTTTATCATGTGCAGCTAAAAGAAGTCAATTGACATTTTTAGCATTCTGCCTGGCATTCTCCTTATACAAATCCCGAAGTCTATTAGATATATTTTCTATCTTTCAAGTTACCACAGGCAACAGTTTTTTCCATTGTTTTGCTACTTTATGACACAGTGTGCCCTTTCTCAATCCTCCAATAACAATTTCCTCATTGCATTTTCAGCTTGCACTAAGAGTTTGCCATTCTTCAGCCTGTGCCTCCAGCCCCCATTGTTCAGACTTAAAGCAATTGACACATATTTTAGGCTTTTGTTGCAGCAGCACCCCACTCCTGTATATACCAGTTTCTATATCAGGTATCTATTGCTACATAGCAAACCACCCTATAATTTAGTGACTTTAAACAACCATTTTATTTCTTACCATTCTGTGGATTGACTAGTTGGTTCTTCTGCATTGGATCATGTGACTCATATGACTGCTTTAAGCTTGTCATTGCATAAGCACTTATTAGGCTTTGCTTGTTTAATGTTTGTTTATGTCCTGTTAGGCAAAGCAAGTCACATGGCTAAGCCCAGAGTTATTGTGGAGGGGACTGCACAGGAGCATGGAAAAAAAGAGGCATGATTCACATGGGGCCATTTGTAACACATTCCAACAGATTTCTAGCTCTACATTACTGTGTGCCCTTTGGAAAGTCATTTCACTGGTATGCAACAATTTTCTCACTTATAAGACAGAGTTAATAATACTTATGATGGGGTTGTGATGAGGTTTAAATTTTTAGTAATTACTTGTTGATTTTTTTCTGATTATAAAAGTAATACTTTCACCATTATACAAAATGTACAAGCTATAGAAAAGATTAAAAAAGGAAACAAGCATCTCCTGAAATCCCATCTAATACAGTACTATACTATAAGCTTCTCAAGGGTCTTCTCCTTCTTATTCACTGCTATAGGTGTATATCTTCATACTTATTCTGAAAGGTAAGGTCCTGAAGGAAGAGACACATTTTATTCATTTCTGTAAATCCCATAGCTTTGCATTCAGGATTAAAAGAGAGAATGAATATAAAGTGTTTAGCCTAGTGTCTGGTACAAATTATATTCCCCCTTAAAGTAGAATTTGATTAGATACTACTGAGGATTCTCAGAAATCTCGAAGTTATGAGAGTGAGAAAGATATAGTGGGAGCAGAGTATCTAAATGGAACCGTGGGGGGTGGACCTCTGTTGGTCAGCTTCTCTCCAGGGTATCCTAGTGAATCGTGGGGTCAACAGTAAGGAGTGTGATACAGAAGGAAGGTGTCAAGATCATCTGATAGATCTCAGAATTACTCAGAGGAGAGGCCTCTATTAAAAGCTTCATTAAAGAGGAATGGTCAAAAAAAGAAAGGAATAATCTATCAAATATTTTGTTGAAAACCGAAATCTAACATTAGTGATAAAATGGTATTGTTGACACTCAGACAAATCTTACCTTTATGTTTTAGTCAAAGAAGTTTGGCGGAGATTACAGAACTTATCCATACTGCTCTCCTTGTACATCGTGGGATAGTAAATTTAAATGAATTACAATCTTCTGATGGGCCACTGAAAGACATGCAGTTTGGAAATAAAATAGCTATCCTGAGTGGAGACTTTCTTCTAGCAAATGCCTGCAATGGACTAGCTCTGCTACAGAATACCAAGGTAAAAACAGCAGGGTTTGCTTGTGCCTGGGTGGCCTTTATGCAGCTCTTAGTAGGCTGCTGGAGCCACAGAGGTCTGTGTGCCCTTCTGCCCCAACTCCCCTCACATGGATACTCAGTAAAACTGTGATGAAGATGATAATGGCAGTGTTAACACCAGGAAAATCTAGCAAATGCTAGGAGAGAGTTTTAAAATTAATTTCATTTTTTTCCTGCCTATTTTTCCCCACTTGGTATTATGATGTATATTGATGTGACCATTTTCCCAGTTATGAACATTTTTCATAATTTTTTAATGGCTGCATAATATTCAGTCATTTAGATATAACTTATTTAACATATTCCTCATTGTTGGACATTTAGGTTGCTTATTTTTCACTATTATAAATAGATCTGAAGTAAACGTCCTTGCACATCAATTTTTCCCATTTCAGATTATTCTTTAATATAAATATGTAGAAGTGGTTCAAAGGATTTAAACATTTTTAGTATTCTTGCTACATATTGCCAAGCTCTTTCTGGAAAGGTTATAGAGGTATTCCTTGTATATCAGGTAGGATTAAGTTTGACTATTAAGGTAGCCTAAACAAGATAGGCATTTATTTTTTCTCTCATCTAAAAATGTCCAGAAGTAGGCAATCAAGGATTGGTACGGTGATTCTGTAGTCAGGGACCCAGGCTTCTTCTGTCTTACTGTTCTGCCATCCTGTCTTACCACTTCATGGTCCAAGACAGTTGCCATCATGTCCTCACTTCAGCCAATAGGAAGGAAAGAGGAGGAAGGGCAATGAAGGACAGAGATCTCCTTCCTTTGAAGGTCAGGTGAGTGTACATCCTGGTTTGCTAAGGATAGTTTCAGTGTAAGCCAGCTATCCTGGAATCCCATCTGACTTATTCCATCTCCCATTTGTTCTGGATTTTTCATTTCTAAACAGAGAATTATTATTAATAACTACATTAGAATAAGCCAGGATGAATTGATAGATCTCCACTTTGTACTTCCAGCCTCTGCCTTAGTTTTTGCCTACTGTAGTCTGATATGATTGTGAGACCCTTTCACAGGGGAGAGAATTCTCATTTTAAGGAGTTATTGAATCTGAAAGACAACCAGCAATAACTCACCTCTTTTCCCAACCCTTTCAGACACAGTATAACTAACATCTGCCAATCAAGGACAGAATGCAGGGCAATTGCTGATACAACAAAGTGCATTTAGACTCAAATGTCTAAGGACAGCTAACTCCTTGCTGTATCGGGTGGTGGGAGAAATATTTGATGCTACTGCCCAGCTGGTCACTTGGTATATTACCCAATTGTACCATGGCCCATGCATGGACTGCAAGAGTCACAAAGCCGCCAGGTACCAGCTGAAGTTCAGTGGGCAACAAAGATTTGGTGTCTATAAAATATATATGGGAAATCTAGAGTGGTCAGTTCTGCTGGAGAGCAAGTAGAGAGTAAACTGAGCACACTTGCTTGTATAGTATGAATCTATAACTTTTTATTGTTTGACAACACTTTGCTCTTGCAATAAACACTTATGGCTTGAAAACTAAAAGTATATGTTTTATTTTTAAAAAACTACTGAATTTTTGTTTCTCAAGAAAGTTGATGAGGAATATGTAACTTGCACAAAATGTCTGTCGACATTTACTATCCACTGTGGAGGCCATAGTAGTATCACTGACCACATTTAAACAAGAAGAGTCAAATCTGCTGGAATAGTGTCAGGATCTACTTCAAAAGTTAGTTGTTAATTTAAAGAAACTGTGCCAGCAGATGATTTAACACATGCAACTACAGAAAAAAAGTATATATACTCTATATATATATACACACACATTATCACTCTATGAAGCATAATTTTTATATAGAAAAACAACTACTTTTCTAAGTTAATTTCACTCACTTTCAACTACAAGTTTTATGTACACATATTAAAAAAACCGGAAGCAATAGTTTTTATGCTTGTTGGCAGAAGAGGAACTTTGCAAACAGTTAAACAATTCAGTTTTAGTTCAGTGTCATTAGGTACTTCAAATAATTCATTTTGGTTAGTTCTAAAAATGGTTTGGTTTTTTTCTTTCCTCCAGTTCATGGGATTAAGGTAAATCTTTTGGAAATATATCTATCAAAGATAAAGCCTTTGTGAGTGAAATTGGAAATTCAGTTTAAAAAGCTTAACATTGAAGATAAAATTATTAGTTTATAATAATACGAGTACAGATTTTGGTGAAGTATAGTGTCGTGTTGAAAACAATGTTCTTTCTACATTAAGAAACCCATGTAAGCTGGCCAGTTATCTCAGTTCGTTAGAGTGCAGTGTTATAACACCAAGGGTTTCAATCCCTGTAGTGGCTGGCTGCCCCCCTCCTCCAAAAAAAAAAAAAGAAAAGAAAGCAAGCAAGCTATGGAGTAGTTGGAATTGGTTATAGCACACATGCTTGTCAAACAAGGATCAACATTCTTCTAATTGAAATAGAATCTATTGTTACATCAAAATTTACATATATATTTATAGTTGGAGCTTCTGAACTATACAATTTAGGGAATGTAGCTGATGTTGAGCATAAAAATATTCTTCACCACAGCCATATGTCCCTTTTGTTTATTGTCTGTCATCAATAGATTTTAGAAATCTTTGTAAATAAATCTATGCCCAAGAATGGTATTGAAGTTTGTTCTAAATGGGTCATCAAACATTTGGTGGCGTTTTGTTCATAATCATTTGCACATCTTAAATCAAATATGCAACAAATGGAACACCAAATGAGACTGTTAGGAAATTACAATTAATGAAAACATATTTCCATTGAAATTTTTCCCTACAAAAGCAAGCAAGGAACTGAATAAAATAAACAGTGACAACTCGATATACAAAATTAAAATGTTCAGTTCTGTAGTTGTGATTTGAAATGTTTTGCCTTTCAGAAAGAATCTTTTAGTGGTGCTTGTATTTTGAATAAATTGTAAACACACACACACAAATGAAATGAGATTGAGAGAGCCTAGATTTTGCAGTATCTAAATCTGGCCAGACATTCAAAAAATCAGAGAGACAATTTATTTGACAAGTATTCTTATAAAAATGTTTGTTAAAGAAAGGTTCTCTGAAGGAGGCAGAAAGACAGTGCCTATGAAAATATTTGGGCAGGAATATTTATACTGTTCAATATTTTAAAAATTAGAATTGAGTATGATCTCTGCTTAGCAAATTTTCTCTGAGCTTATCAGGTTACTCAGAAGCTGTAGAAAGAGCATTTTCTCAATTTAAAATATTACAGTATACCAAGAAGAATCAGTTGAAGGTATCAATAATTTCAAATTAACTTACTGTAAAATGCAACTGTGAAGAATATGGCTGGCAGTTTTATTTTAAAATACCATATTTTTAAAAACACATTATTCAGAAAAATGCCGTGACCCAATATTACAGACAGATGTGGGTAAGAAATGGGTTAAAGTATATGAATATGCTTCAAGAATAATTATTCTACTTGTTATTTTTTAATATGCAGATAATTAATATTAAAATTCTTTTTTTGTTTTGTTTTGTTAGTTTCTTTTTTGTTTTAATGTACATGAATGTTTTTATTTCTTTTGAAATTTTATTTTTGAAAATAGTTTTTGAATACAACTAGTTGAGTCTACCAATATAATAAAATCAATTCTTAGTTGATTAATACATATTTCAGAAGGTATAAAATTTTAGTTCTTTTAGCACTCCTTTTTACTCTTAAGTATCCCAGTTTGGATGATAAATTATATAGTATGTGCACTTTAAGGCTGTTTCTCAGAAATTACACAAGATTCTGCTGCTTACATCCTATTGGCCAAAATTTAATGGGATGGCCACACCTAGCTGTAAGGATGGCTAGGAAATGTAATTTTTATTGTGGATGCTATGTACCCAGCCAAAAATCTGGAAGATACAGAGAACAGATACTGGAAAACAAGTAGCATTCTCTCCTACCTTCCCATCACATTTTTGCATTTTTGGCTAGCACATATTTTCGTGAGATAGACCTGCTGATTTTCATGGAGAAAATAGTACAGTATCTTTAATATCTTGTTTAAATCCATGTGGAAAAAAAAGCTAAAGTGGGAAATGAATTGGCCATATGAAGCAGAATAATAGAGAATCTCAAATCTCCTGCCAGAGATTTACTACCATTTGTACATTCTTTCTATATTTATTCACCTCAAACTCCTCTCTCCTCTATGTGTATAACACATTTTGATGGGTCTTACTAAATTCTCTCCTTCACTGGAATTCACATGCTAGCAGAAGGGTAAGTGGTTCATTGTCCCTGGGAGTCACTGACTACGTAGTCCGTCTTTCCTCTTCACCATACCTGCTGTGGTCTGTGATGAAGTTTGGGCCTTGCTTGGAGAAGGAAGAAGCCTCAGAAAGTGCAGGTCTCATATAGTTTCTGGATGCCTTGAGCTGCATCTCACCAGCTCTAGTCGTACACACTGGTCACTATGGATTATTCCCACATAGCTGATGGGAGGAGATGTTCCCAACCTATTGGTTAGTAGTACCTCGGTCCATATTTCAGTAATTAGCCTCAGCATGGTCCCCACCTTAGAAAACAATGTTCACTGCCTTTAGACAAATTTCTGTTTGTTTCCTTTAATCATTAATTTTAACTTACTTTGAGCTATTCTGATGAAATCTTACATAAGGTTAAGATGGTGGTGTTATATACAGATATAGTAATGCTATAATGACACAAATAAACAATCACCTGTTTAAACCATTTCACGTTATGAGAATAATATTTAATGTGTTCCTTTTTCTTAGATAGCTGTATCAGTCACATTCTTTCAGTGTGGTTCAAGTTATGGTGAAAATGGAGGCTTTACTCTCATCAAAATCAAATCAGATTCACAGCCTGTGAAATCTACTCTTGGTGTTTTGCATTCAGAAGCATCACTATAAATGTTCCAGAGTCTAAGACCTCCACCATCTGCTCCATTAGGCACTGGATTTCAATAGCGCTACTTGATTTACAAAAAGGAGGGGGAAAAAAAAAAAACTTAGCAAATCCAAGCAGTCATTCAGCCTGAAGCTTCTCCTTGAAATAAGAATGGTCAAGCATTTCCTTCCCCTTTGGTGAGCCCAATACCTTCGTGGTCTGTGCACAGGCTTGCACCTTTAGATTTGCATTTTATCAACCTTTCTCTATTGAGAATTTTTTTCCTTTTTAGGCCATGATATGGTTTTTTTTCCTGAGTTTGATAGCTGTATGTTGAATTGAAAACTTTATTCTTCGCCACCCTCCTGTTCATCTAAAACATGGATCTATTGTACCTTGTTCTTCAAAGGGTCGTTGAAGGTTCTACAAGGTCAACTTCAAAAGATGCTTCACCAGCTCACTTTTTGTGAAAGACCTTGAGTGCCATGGCCAGGGGTCCGCGATTGATCTTCTACAAATCTAGGTTTTTAGTAGCCCTCTTTTAATCACAATAGATGATTTCTAAATCATGTGAACAGTATTTTAAACTGAGGTGATTGTTAAGGGATAACTAAAGTGATTAAAAGTCAAGAATTCTCTTTGATAAAGCAAATCTCCCATATTCAGAACCAGTTCCTTTAAATTAAATACTTGGCAATATTTTCAGAAGAATAGTTTTTTAAGGAAAGTGAAGTTATATCTTAGAAGAGGACTTATTTCATTAAACGAGTCTCCCAGAAGCTTAAATTGATTAAGTATAATACTAACTAATAGTTGTGGGTTGTTTTTTTTTTTGTCGTTTTTGTGACCGGTAAGGGGATGCAACCCGTGGCTTGGTGTCGCCCGCACCGTGCTCAGCCAGTGAGCGCACCGGCCATCCTTATATAGGATCCGAACCCGCGACGGGAGCGCCACTGCACTCCCAAGCGCTGCACTCTACTGAGTGCGCCATGGGGCCGGCCCTAACTAATAGGAGTTTTTTTGGAAAGAGGAGGTGGCAAAAAATATTTCTTTGGGGCAACATTAAGTTTTCTTATCTCTACATATGGTGAGTGTCTTGGTAAAGTTAGATTCTATTTAATAATGTTTTGGTTTTCTTTTATAAGAAAGAACATTTGTCAGCAGTGTAAGCAGCAATGAGGGAGCAGACAGACCTTAATACAGAATTTCTGTTTATAATGTCTCTGTTTTTTCATAGTGACAGCTTGCTTTTTCTTTGAGGATGTGTATTTAACTTGGTAATTAAGGCTGGCATATTTGTAACAACTTTAATTTTTTATGACTTATTCATCCTATCAATTTCCTTTAAATTGATTAAGTATAATACTAACTTTCTTGTGCTCCTGAATTCTTATCTGAATTTCTATGTGTTGTGTTTATCTCTGTACTTCTCCTGGGGCAGACCATTAGATGAAGGATTGTACAGTCAGATGAAATTCAGAGCTGTTTTATAATTGCCATGAGTAAAATTAGCAAAGTCAATTATTCTCCCTTTGGCTTTTCCCTGAAGATATTAGGGGTCTTCAAGGTAATTGCCTTAGGTAACACTTAGATTTTTAAATATCTCCAAATATAGAAATTGGTATATTAATCCTCTGATAATTGTCTTCTTACTTTTATAGCTATAGTCACATAAGTGCAGTTAATAAGATTTTGAATTCAAGAGTGAGTTTAAAAATTAATGCTTGGGTTTTCATTCATTTTCGATTATGGAACGTAAGGAACATAATGGCAACTTTTTGTTTTAGTACTTCACTGTATAAAGACCTAGACTAAGAGATCTCAGAATGCCTCTTTTTAAGCCATAAATTCCCTGACTCCCTTGAGATAAGTTGCTGTATATTGTGGTTCATGTAGAACATCACTGAATGCTATAATGGTTGTGGTCATGCCAGAATCTAAAATTTTTGTGTTGAACATCAAGATATCAATGAGACATGCTAAATAATGGGGGGGGAAGTCATGAAATGGAAAAGCACCATAATTTAGAATTCTAGCTGGCCATTAGAATTAGAACCAGAGAATACTCTGGTTCCTGTATTTATTTAGACTGGATTTGTATTTTAGAATTAAGCCACAGTACAAATAAGACTGTGTGGATTACTACTTGTCATCTTGTTTTGAAAATAGTCTTTTATTTTACATGTATATTGATAAATCTAGGATTTAATGAACTGAATTCACCATATTATTATTTTTTTAATCTTTGCAGTCATTTTCATTTAATGGATCTATCGCCGTACATCAAATGAGAGGCTTGAATCTGCCTGAGTCTTGTCTAAACACCCAAGAGTATTGTCATGATGTCCTCCTGAGGGCTGTTCTATTAAGCATTAGTGATTTGTATTTCTAAATAACCAGTGGCACAGATGTATTCCTTAGATAGCTGATGTATTTCCTTATGTTAAGTTTGTTTTCCTAAAGGCATAAATATGTTATTTACAAGGAAGAATTTTGTTTATATAAATATGCTCAGTTTATGCATATAAATCTCCTTTTATACTGTCTACATATTGTAATAAAGAGGCTGGTATTGTTTATTTGATGTTTGTCTTACCACTTATATTAATTTTACTTCCAAATTCATGTTACAAATCAAACTTAAAAACATGCTATTTCATATGAACTTTATTTTTCCCTGTCATATTCATTTTAAATATGCATTATTATGACGTGTGTTTGTAGTTTTGCCAGCACTATTTTACATGTGGAAATTATTGAATTAATATCTTTTAGGCTCTTTAGTGTGATACCCAATATTAATGTCCTTTACTGCATATAACCCACTCAAGTGTAGATTTTCATATCTAGAGTAAATGAATACAGAAGGTAAGTGGGGTATCAGATATTGTAACAATAAAGGAGACTGTCTCCATGTCAGTTAAATAGGAAAGGCAAAATGTGCTCATAAATTTACTTTCCCAAAACAAACTAGTTTCTCCAGTTTTTTTCTTATTATTTGCTAATATAGTAACATATTAAACAGAGACTATATTCCATTTTTTCAGACTGCTTCCTTGCTCTAGTCAAGTTTGGTATACCTGTGTTAGTAAAAAGGAAAATTATGTATTGTAGAAGATATTTTCAAGTGTCAATAAAAAGGAAAATTATATATTGTAGAAGATATTTTCATGAAAAAAAAAGAAAAATTATATAATTAGAAATGAAATGGGCATGAGAAAGAACCAGTGTCTATATCCTCATTCTCTTATAAAAACAAAGTTCCCTTTTAATTTTCAACATTTAAGGATAATTTAATAAATTTTTCCTATTCAGTTTTGTTTTCTCATTTTGTTTAGTTGCAGGTATTGTAAGAGTATGGTTATCTGTTATTCCATTTTTAATGACAAGTACTGTATACAGTATTTCTAACATTATGAGCTAACCAATCTTCTGTGGGCTGCCTTTTTATAACCTTGCTTTGTTGCCACAATTTATAAATTTTCTTTGTTGGCAAAATGTGGTATGATCTCCAAACAACTGACTTATTGATGAAATTTCAAAAGGAAATGTATTTGTAATCTGGTGCTTGCTATATTAGACTAACACTGAATTTGAACACCATACACAAAAGAAATTCTAAGAGTATCCAGAAGGATCCACGCAACTACTTTTCATTAATAGCCACATATAGCTCAGTTGTGTTGATATAATTTTGGTTTTAGCATTTCCATTATTTTCTTAAATCCTTAGAGTTGTAAATACTCAAGGACAAAATTCACTCCAAGCCAAAGTTGGCTTATAGGGCCTTAGCCCAGGAGCAAATTTTATTTATTTAGCAATAGTGATTGGGGAAAGTCCTTTTCTGGCAGCTAATGACCTACTAGAGGACTAGTGCGCCCAAGGCAAAGCTGAAGGCCATTAGCCCAGCAAGTCATTAACTCTCAAATGCCTGACCCTGGGGTCATTTCTGATATTGTAAACTGTGAAAACATTAAAGTGGGTTTGTTGGAAAGTATGGCTGTGCCTAGGAAGTTTCTTTTTAAGCATTTTGGAAAGTGTAATAAATTGTTTGTTGTCATTCATATGGATTAATTGTCTTCATCTGTGGCATTTTTACTATGCACAGTAAATCAGTTGGAAATCAGAAAACACCAAAACTGCATTGTATGTCCAATCTTTGGTTTTTAAAGGACAGGCACCCTGTTTAGAATACCAGATTTCATTACTAATAGCAGTTTCAGCTACACTCTTGTGGATCACTTATATTTCATGTGTTGAGCTATATAGCACTTCCTTGTATTTATTTTGTTTTCCTAGACATGACATATAAAGCTACAAAGAGAAGTAGAAAGAACTCAGAAGTAAAAGTCTGTGGACCTAGACTTAGTTCCTAGCCTTGGCTTTTTTTCTTTTTCTTTTTTCCCCCCAATTAGCTATTTAACATTGAACTCCTCATTTTACTCTCAGAATTCCAGGTTCAGGTCTTTCACCTTTTTTCCCCATTTTTTATCATTGAAATTAGAAATTTCATAGCATAGACAATTTAATCTTTATTAAAATTACTAGCAAATATTTTTAAAATAATAATAAATTACATTTTTGAGTGCTTACTATATGGTAGGCACTGTTTTAGGTGTTTTATGTGTATTAACCCATTTAATGTATCCTGAGGCACAGGAAAAAGGGTAATTCCCTTGAGGTAATGCTACTAAGAAGTGGTAGAGCTGCTGTCTAAATCCAGGCAATCTGGCTCCAAAATCATCATGCTTAACTAAAATAGAAAACTAACAGACCAACAAAGAACCATGATACATTTTGCCAGCAATTTTGCAGTTACTGTTTCTGGAATCTATAATACCTTAAACAACTATCACCAAGGTCAAGGGTTCAGATCCCCGTACCAGCCAGCTGCCAAAAAAAAAACAAAAAAACTATCAGTTTCTAAATATTGGAATAAATATTTCAATACAAATACCAATAGGGGCTTTATGAAACATTTTAGAGAGTAACTAATAAGCAAAAGCAACTTGTTTTTTAGTTTACTCATCTATAAAATAAAGGCATCATCCTACCCATCTTTTAGATCTTAGCCATATCGGTTTCAATATTCTACAATTCTGAGAGTTGTAAGAAAGAATCTAAACTTGCAGTGAATAACCAGATCCTGAAAATGGCATGACATATGAAGAAAAACAGCGTAATCAAGAAAAATTGTTAATAAAATCAGGGATGTAATACAGAACCCAAAATCTTTTATAAATAGCAGAGATTTGCACATTTATCTGCATATTTCAGCAATCTAAAATAATACTCCAAATTAGTAAAGTTGGATTTATGGCAGATTTGTGTTGAGAAACTTATATTTCTTCATTTGTTCAAGTACTTTAAAAGCCATAAGGTAATATGCAAATATAAATTTCTGAGAATAGGGATTGAGCAAAGGGATAATTGTTCAAATTTATTTTGAAATAATTATTATTTATACAGCTAATTCACATGTTAGAACAGCATTGGTAATCCAACAAAACTTTTTATGTGCATTGTGCTAAGCATTGGAGATACCAATTTATAAGCCAATTGTATATCTTTATAGATTGGAGAATTTCTAAGGGATAGCCATTACTTGATCCAAGGGTACAAAATGCAGCCAGTCCCAACTTTCTACTACCTGATTTTTTTGAAGGAGGAAAAAAAAGGATTACCTAATTTTCTAGAACACAGTACCAGTAGGCCAGTTATTTTTAGAATTCCACTGAATCATGGATTTTGAAGAGTTGCAAAGGTACTTGGAAGAAATACAATTGTGGTTTAGCTAGGATGCATGGATTTTAATGCATTGAGTCATGTTTTTATTTCTGTGCCTGCCTATAGGGTGCAAATCTTAGGATGCCTCTGAATTATAAACATCTGCCTTTTAGTATGGCCTAATTTGCAGAGGAACTAATTGAGGTGAAAAGTGAACTGTGTCACTACGCAAAAAACATGGAAGCCCTGGAATTTACAAGTAATAGCAAACCTTAGGATGCCTCTGAATTATAAACTTCTGCCTTTTAGTATGGCCTAATTTGAAGAGGAACTAATTGAGGTGAAAAGTGAACTGTGTCACTACGAAAAAACATGGAAGCCCTGGAATTTACAAGATATATTTGTGAGTCCTAGTAAATTACTGAAATTTTTAGCTCTGTGGCCAAATGTGGTCTAAGTCAATTTGTTTTCTTGAATATACTAGGATCAAAGCTGAGAGTCAACATCAGTGATATAAACCTACAAAATTGAAATGCACCCTAACAGAATATACCCTTATGATACCCAAGAATGATTCTTTTTTCTCCTGCCACCTGCCTCTCTGTTTACCTTCAGTTAATTTACATGTTTTTGATATGAAGAGATAAAAAAATTAATACCTTTAAAAATATATTTCGGAATAACAATGTTTAAACTGCTTGTCAAAATTTTGGGGGACCTCATGTGCAGTTCAGATGACTAAGCAAGGTAGGAGTTATATGTGACACATATCAGCATCATGTAGGATAATGTTTCAAAACACAGATCATATCCTGTTCATTGGTAAGTGGTGAAATCAATTTAGTGATTCACTATGAACACTCTTTAAGAATGGAATGCAACAGAAAACGGAGGCATAATGAAACTTTGTTTTATGAAACTTTTAATTTATTTTTGTATATATGCATGTGTATATGTACTGTGTGATGATGTAAAGTATAGATTTTACTACAGTTTGCAATTTAAAAATTTTGAAAGCCACTAATATAAGAAAGTGGTCTAACCAGCAGCAACTTTTCAGTTCAGTTGACCTTACTGAGAGGGCACCCCATTGAAGAAGCAATGAAAGCAAAATGGTGGTTATCAGCCACATTGAAAAGAATGGACAGATCACTGATATTGCAGGCATAATTCTCTGAAAGTTCAGTGACAGCAACATGTAACAGTGCCCCTGAGTAAAGAACACATTGAGAGTGGAACATCCTGAGTACAACAGACTCCATATTCAGGAATTCCCATACTGGAGAAGATGGAAAACAAAGAAACTAACTGATGTATGATAATATCAGAATTTGTTTGTTTCTTGAAGAAGAATGTAATTCTCAGCAACTATTTATGGTTTTTGTAGTAATGCAAAATACTTGACACAACCAACTTTGTAAAAAATCTACTGGAAGGGCTGGCTGGTTAGCTCAGTTGGTTAAAGCATGGTGCTGATAACACCAAGGTCCAGGATTTTATCCCCATACCAGCCAGCCACCAAAAAAAAAAAAAAAAAAAAAAAGAAAATCAAAAAAACCTACTGGAAAGCATCTCTTTCTCCTTTATTTCTTATGAAAATTTTCATCTTAAGTATTTTATATTATCTGCCACTTTTTCAGGAACCTAATTATTGTTTAAATCAATGAGTGATTACTGTATTTGGCATTTGTCAGTGACAAACAGTAGGCCAAGAATCATGTACCTTCATTCAAAAAGTGAACTCAGCCAAAGGCAGCTGCCTCCACCTGGTAGCAGGCAAGAAGCAGAGAATGCCCAGAACTGAGAGCAGCATCCCCCACTCAGAAGCAGGCCAGGAGCATGCCAAAAACACCACAGCCCACCACAGCCATGGCTGCCACACAAGCAGCTTGACATTACAGCAGTAACTACAGCCACCATGCAGGTGGCTTGCCAGACACTCGACTGCATTGACATAAGGAGAGTAACCAGTGGAGACCGGAAGAAGAGGATGTCTCTCCTCAAAGCCCATTCCAGAGTAATAGAAGAAGCAACTACTGTACAAGATGACCAGACATCAGCGTAGAAATATAAAACCCAAGAAAATATGACACCACCAAAAGAATACAGTCATTCTCAAATACCAGACCCCCTATAGTCCAGGAAAACCTTGAAATGATGGAAAAGGAACTCTGAGCAACAATCTTAAGGAACTTACTGAGATAGGAGAAGACTTAGTTAGACAACATAATGAAATGAGAAAAAAAATCCAGGATACAAAGGAGGAAATTTACAAAGAGATCAATACCTTAAGAAAGAATCTATCAGACTAACAGCAGACTACTCAACAGAAACTCTACAGGCCAGAAGAAAATATGATGATATAATCAAAATACTAAATGAAAAAGACTGTCAGCCAAGAATACTGTAGCCAGCAAGGCTGTCCTTTGGAAATGAGGGAGCAATAGTGTATTTTCCAGACATACAAAAACTGTGGGAATTCACTACCACACAACCAGCCCTCAAGGGAGTCCTGCATCAGGAATCTGAAAAACGAATCACTCATCTTACTAGCTATAGTTTTGTTCAAACTTTGTATTTTTTCATAATTTAGTCTTAGTAGGTGATATGTTCTAGGAATTTATTCATTTCATCTAGATGATTTAATTTGTTGACCAACAAAACAACAAAAATGAACTTGACTTTTCTGAATTTTTTTTTATTGTTACTAAAAGAAATCCATGTTTTTGGCTAGTTAACTAATTAACTATACCTCACAATTTTTACAAATAAAAAAATGTATACAGCTGCACATTTAGGTATTTCTGATCATGGTGCTTATTGTTGATAAAACACAGATATCTCTTACCTGGGTAAGCAAACTGAGGCCTAAAGAAGTGGTTTGGTTGGCCTGAGGTCATGCAACTCATCTGCATATTAATTTTCCAAGTGATCAAAGACAAATTAATGGTCTTTATCTTTATAAGGTCATTTATCCGGAATGTGTTTTTTTTTTTTTTTCCTTTTTGTCTTTTTTCGTGACCGGTAACGGGATCACAACCCTCGGTGTTGTGCCCGTACCGGGGACTGGCAACGGGATTGCAACCCTCGGTGTTGTGCCCGCACCGCGCTCAGCCAGTGAGCGGGAACTGGTCTCAACATGGGATCCAAACCCTTGGCGGGAGCGCCACCACACTCCCAAGCGCCGCGCTCTACTGAGTGTGCCACCAGGCCGGCCCCGGAATGTGTCTTTTAAAAAGAACAGCT
>NW_007732081.1:2421-32425 GCF_000696425.1 Galeopterus variegatus | reverse complement strand
AGCTGTTCTTTTTAAAAGACACATTCCGGGGCCGGCCTGGTGGCACACTCAGTAGAGCGCGGCGCTTGGGAGTGCGGTGGTGCGCTCCCGCCAAGGGTTTGGATCCCATGTTGAGACCAGTTCCCGCTCACTGGCTGAGCGCGGTGCGGGCACAACACCGAGGGTTGCAATCCCGTTGCCAGTCCCCGGTACGGGCGCGACACCGAGGGTTGCGATCCCGTTACCGGTCAGTAAAAAAGACAAAAAGGAAAAAAAAAAAAAGAACAGCTACACTAAAAGTGCTGTAAAAAATGTAAAATGTAATAAACTTGTTTATTATCATTTTTTAAGACATGGTCCCATAGTGGTATTTGAACCACAAACATCTATAGATACATTAACTGAATAAAAGAATTATGATTTAGAAATTTTTTTGGTAGTGCCTTATAAGTGTATCAGTGGCCTAATGAGACTAGTCTCCTTAGTACAGTGCCAGGCAACATAGTAGGCTATCAGCAAATTCCATAGTTTATGGAATGGATGTACTAGCAATTTAAAATTAAATCTCAACACTTCATATCCAAGCCATTTTCCTGAACTTGTGGCCTATTTCTTTCAAATTGTATCAGATGCTATTTTATACTTTTGTTTAGTTCAGAGTTTTCCTGAAACCTTTCTGACAAATGTTACCAGTAGTTTATACACCAATGTATCAGCTGTTCTAAAGTAAAAATTAAGGTTATCAATTTGCTCAGTTTTTGCTGCACCTGTCCTATTGGTCATTTCTCTCTCTGCTCTCCTGTCTTAGCCAGAAAGAACTTCCAGCTCAGTAGAACAGATTGCCATCCCTCCCACAAATAAGCAAGACGCTACACATTTGGCAGCATTGAAAAGGCTCCCTTCAAAAAGCTGTTAGAAGCTTCCTCCAGCCCTCCTGTGAGTTAGTGGTGTGTTTGTTGAAACAGACCTTTCATCATTGTCTTCATTAAACCTGGTTCTTGTCTGATAGGAAGGAGTGGAGAGAACCATTCTTTTGGAGATTGCAGCAATAGCTTTATCAAAGCACTCATTTATATTAATCAGCATGCAGATAGGGCTCATCTGGGTTGTTGGTGCCCAGGTGGTGGGTGAGTAGATTTACTCCTTATTTGGCCACTGCTACTGCTCCCCATGTTCTTCAGAGGTCACTTCTCCACTGAGGCTGCAGCCCAGAAGCTCTAGGTGAGCACTGGGGACTCAATCCACCTGGAATGAGATGGTTTGCTTAAACCCCGTTCGTAAATGATAAAGTGCTTTTACAAATATTACATGTTCTTATCGGTCTCTGTGGGAGGGTGCCACTCCTTAGCCAGTCCCTCTCTACCTTACCTTGATAATGTACATCTTTCCATCCTCACATGCCTCTCAAATACTTTGTGCTTCATTTGTTTGAAGAAGAACAGGAGTGACTCTAACTACTGTGGTTACCATTAGCAGCCTATTCAGCATCCTCTATCTATAAAAGTATTTTCCTGTAAGATATTTTCACTGGTAATATAGTTTTGCAGCTTAAAAAGAAATCTTGACCTTGACAATATCCCTTCAAATGCCAAAGCTCTTTGAAAAGGACATATTTATGCTAAATCCATCTTTACTTCTCCCAAGATGTGCTTGAAAACTCATTCTTCCCCAAGGAATTTACCTTTGCTACTGCTGCATGCATTGCTGTTCATTCCTGGGGGTGGAGGAAGGAGTGCAGTAAATTTGTGGGTAATTAATGCCATCAGCACTGCAAATGCCTTGGCACATACACACACAACTGTTTCCTTTGCTAGCAGCTGCTAAGAGTAGTAAAGGCTGAGGGGCTGTGTTCATTTGCTTCCTAAATAGAATGATGGATCACACATGTTGTCATTCCACATTACAATAAAAAACACCATTAAAACGACCTTTCGAGGGCAAATTTTTGAAAGATTATTATAAATCTGTGATGGCCTCCACAGTTTTTATATACCAAGCAAATTAAGTTATACAGCAACCTTTTTATAGTGAATTAAAATACAACCGTACTACCTTATTACATCAGCTCAGCTTGTGCTGACTTGGGCTTTAATTGAGCCACGTTAGTTTATAGTTACTGTTTTTTCTAAAGATTTAGTTGTGTTTTACTTTTTATTTAGGATAGACACTGCTTTACTCAAATCAAAGTGGTCTGGTGTACTAGTTAAACATCAACAACTCTGTTGGGTCTATTCCATCTGTCAAATGCTGACGGTACTCCTGAATCACATTTATTGAGAAAGGCACAACTTGTCAACACAGCATGCTTACCACCATTTACTGATCTTATTTGTGCTAGTCCAGGGACTATTGACTGATAATATTCCATAAATCAACTGGTGGACACAGCTTAGTGTGAGGCTTCTCTGAGGCTAAAAAAACGGTATGCTTCCCCCCCCCCCAAGGAAACAGGTTTATTGTTTTATCTGATTATAAAAGTAGTACAATAAAAAGGGAGAAAATTAATACATTGTATATTTAAACAATTGTAAATTTAGAAATTGTAAATTTTAGCAATTATGTTTAGCAATTCAGAAAGATTGAAGAAAATTTTTTAAGTTAAAAATCACCCAGAATCTATCACTTATACATTATCACTATTATTATAGTATTTTGTCTCTCCTTTCAGTCTTTTTCTCTGTACACATAAACACAAATTGACTTCATTTTTGTTTTTATTTTATTTTTGTAAAAATAAAATATTTTGTAATATCTTATTTTGTAAAAAAAAAAATACATTTTACTTTGTAAAAATACCTATCATACTATTCCGTTTTGTAACCAGGTTTTTTTTCCTTAAGAATATGTTACAGACATCTTTGTGTAGCAATATGAGGATTTTTTTGTTTTTCCTTTTTGTCTTTTTTCGTGACCGGCAACGGATCGCAACCCTCAGTGTCGCGCCTGTACCGGACCGGGACCGGCAACGGGATCGCAACCCTCGGTGCCGCGCCCGCACCCTGCTCCGCCAGTGAGCGGCTGGTCCGTATGTGGGATCCGAACCCTCGGCAGGAGCGCTGCCACGCTCCCAAGCGGCGCACTGTAGCAGTGCGCCACCGGGCCGGCCAATGTGAGGATTTTTGATCATTGTTTTTTTCTTCTCACCCCCAACTTCTCTCAATTTCTATTTTTTATGATGAGAATTTATTATAGCTCAGGGCATAGTCATCACACTCCTTTTGAGAGGGTATTCATCATCTTAGTTTTTAGTTAAAAAAAAAAAAATCATTGAATTGTAGTTGCCCTTGCCAAAAGATAAAGAATGAAGCAATTACATATTCCCCTGAGACTGCTGAAATTTGTCCTGAAAATTAACCATTTAAGAAATTCATTGCAAAGGTCAATTATATCAGATCTGTAATTGTGTTAAGGTTCAGATGCACCTGGGTACTATCTATTCCTTATCTTCATGAAAGGGTGGTGATTGAAGTGGGAGAAATCAACAGATTGAGAATAGCGATTAAGTATGCACTGTCCATTTACTTTCTGTGCTGCAGCCTTCTCCCTGGTAGCCAGAAAAATAGAGGTGGCAGGAGAAGCCAGCTCATAACACTGACCTTGTGACGGTTGCCATGTCTGGTTCTGGTTCACTGGAATCTAAGATGTTACTCAGAAGATTGAGGGATAGTATACGGCATTGCTGTAGAGTCAGATATAAACATATGATACAAATTGAAGAGAAGAGCATTTTTGCATTTGCATGTGTAGGTAAGCAATGCTGCTATTCTCACAATCACCAGAAATGCAGAAATGAAACTTATCTCCTGTTTGCTCTCCAGATGGCTAAATAAACTTTATAGCATTTATGGAGACAGTCATATAATTTGAAACAATGTTTCAGGATGCAACAAGTCAGTGTTTCAGAAATCTATCATTTTGGTTAAAATAGTCTTTGCACGTGTTCTGTTGTTGAACTGAAACCCACTTTCTTCCAAAATATTTGGGCATACAATTTTTAAAATGCTATAATCTTAATTATCATATTATGCCCTTCGCCTACCTAAGATTTGTACTGAAAATAGAGTAATAATCAAGAAGTATAGTAGAATAATAAGTTAACACTCCTGAAACTTATGTTCCACATTCTTTTCTAAATGCTCTGTATATTTACTCATTAGAGATGGAAGTGATATGGCCAACTAGTGCCATTGTGTTTGATGCAGCTTGGCACTTAAGCCTGATGTCATTCTGAATCCAATATGTATGAATTAATCCTAAGCATTACAGCCCTTCAGAATCAGAACTCAGAAGTGTTGCCTTTAATTGACACAACTAGGAGTTCTTTGCCAGCTGGGGTGGGCTACCAGTCATATGGTTTTAAAAAATTGAAATTGTTTCATTATAATTCTAGGTATTGAAACCAAGGGGGATTGGGTACAAAAAGTTTCACAAAGAAAGTAATTAGTAGAGTTGACATAGGGAAAGATCCAGATTAGTCATATGCAATCATCTAGGCCAATAAACCTCCTTCACACAAGCCGTCTTTCTGTCAAAGCCCCGCTGCACTGGCTGACTTTAGGGCAGGGAATTCTCCATTACAGTCCCCTAGATGTTGGACGATTCCCTCAAGGGTTCTGCTTAGATCCACAGTTCTATTATTCTTTTATTCTAATATAGAACCATTAATACTAACAGTGCTGAATATCTGCAAGATGCTTGTTGAAGGACTTCACAAGCTTATCAAGTAACAGAAGACAAAGAGCAGAGAAACAGAAAGGTAACTACAATACCGTAATGATGGAAACATAAGGCTGTGACAACCTTTCTAAAAAGCCACCTTGCAGTACCTATCAAGAATCATATGCCTCCACTTAGGAATATCCCAATGGGGATCTATCCTAAAGAAATAATCCAAAATGCAGGCAAACATTTGAAGAAAAGAACATAACCACTGCAATTGCATTATTACAGGGAAAAATAGAGAGCACTACCTAGACAACAGATAAAAATGAAAGCATGAGCAAAGATTTTTCATCAGAGTTTACAAAAAAGCAGTTTTTAAATTTACATGCCTAATTATAAATATTAAGATTTGCATTACTAAAAGCTCAGAATTTGGGGGCTGGAAGGGACCTTAAGGATCATTGCAACTCTCCTCATCTTATAGTTGAAGAAAACCAAAGCTCAGAAAAATTAATTGATTTGCCCCAAATCGCAAAACAAAAATTAGTAGTAGGACTTGAAATAGAATCTAATTCTCTACCTCCTATTGTTCTGCTCTGCTTCCTTTTAGTTCTCCAATCTGTTGGGCTTCCAAGCATGGCTAACACTGAGACTCTTTTAGCCTATCTTCTTTTTCTAGTAGAAAGTGTTTACTTGCCCCTTGGGCCTGAGGAACAAAAATCATTGAATCTTTCTCATGGTTGTTCTTGTCTTGGTCACCAAGAAGTCTGGGACTTGGGCTCTCAGCCTGAAGAGGTCTGGTGTGGCTTTTAAGCCTCTGGATTCTCCTCTGACTGCCATTATCCTTGCTAGCACTTTGGGTTGCTTGAATAACTCATTCTTCAAGAATGTGAGGGAGGAAAAATGGTATTAAGTAAGTGCTGTTTCGTATTTAAGTATAACAGGTATCTAACAGGCGAATGTCTGGGTTAATAAACCAAGTAATTAAAAAAAGATCAGATTATTAAATAATCTTACTAAATTATGAGTGGCTGGTGGCTCTGTGGTCTTTCTAGAAATATTTGTGATTTTAATGGAGGGTGATACTTAAACACATCTTTTTTGGATATAATTTTTAAAATAAATATTTCAGGCAGTGGAAAAGTCACCCTTGCCTAGGACACATTCAACCCTCCTAGGCTGTTCCTGCTTTTCATAATCTCTTCCCTTCCTCAATTTGTTAACTCAAAGAAGTCCAAAGCTTTGTCCTTAGTAGTGGTCATTGACTATGGAGGTGTATTCTGTTCCAGTAAGTATTTGTACGTACAGGTCATTTGTAAACTATGAATTTATAAGTACAGGTCTGCCTATATTAAGAGAAAAAGAGTCGGAGAACAAAATGTTTTTGTAGCTTCTGCCTGGTCTGGAATTTCAGGAAAGTAAAGGAACACTGGTTATCCAAAGCCAAATCCACTTTTAAAAGTTCGTGCCATCATTTTGAAATTTAGTGTGGGACTTTTTCTTTGTAAATTCCTCTTCACATTACCAGTGCTGGTCTCAGAGCTCAAACTGTTTCAAAACCATAACATTTCTTAGTGAGTGATTGATCTGTATTATGTGTCCAGCCATCAGGGGGATCTTGGGATGTTGCTTGTATAAACTGTAAACCAATCTGATGCTGTGCATTTAGTTACAGTCTTTCATAGACCTATTGGTGATATTCAATCCTCCTGGATTTGGGAATAGGGCTTATCTGATACCTTTGGGGGAAAAAAATCCATTCAATTTTTTCTCTTCCCCACTTAAATAACTCAACACATCTGGTAACACTGTAGGATCATTGTCCTTCCAGTTCCTCTGCAGCTCAAATTGCTACAATATTTCTTAAGTATTTGGTTACCTAAAGGACAATGTGATTTTAAAAAAAAAAAAAAAAGGCTGTACAGACTTACAAATTAACCCATCTGTAGAGCTAGAAAAAAAATATGCCTTTAATCAGCAAAATTTCCATATCAGCAGACTGTATGTGTTATGTAGTATGAAGGTAAATATAATTTGGAGATAAATGCTCATGTGTTAAAATTTTAAAGCAAATATTTCTACAAATTAATGTGACTTGCCTCCAAGAAAATGTTTTTAAATCCAGGGTACCTGACATTGAAGTATCCTGTTGTTTGGGTCTGTATCCTTTGATTTAATAATGTCTTCAATTACAAGAACGATAAAAGCTGAAACAAAATCCTTTAATTCAATCAGAAGTGAGCTGAACTTTAGGAAGCAAAGAATGGAAATCAGATATAGGACTGCATAATATAGGAAGTTAAATATACAAGATATTAAGACTTCTTAAGAAGGGGGTGAGGTTGCCTTGAGGAATTTTTGTTTGAAATGACTGCATTGAACATTATCATAAATACCACTGTTTTATCTTCTTGAATTAAGATGCTTTATGAAAACCACTCTAAATTGTACAGTAGTTCCAAAGAGACCATTTACTGTTTTCTGCTTGTTTTACATTCTGGAACAAGTTCAAAGCTTTTAATTTTGCTTGTTTTGTTTTGTTTTTAATAGTCTGAGCCTTGAAAAGAATACAAATTTGTTGAATACAATTTCAATATTGCGGTTCTATAAAAATTTTCAGTGTTTGTGGTACATTTGACTCAGGATCCCTATACCAAATGTATCCACAGTACACTTTTAAGTACAGCAGAATGAATACATTTGAAAGGTTAACCATTCTCTTGCTTTTCTTTTCCTTCTGTGTCAAGTATGAAAATTAGCATTGTAATGGCTCCCAAAATGGGAATACTGAAAAAGTATCCACCTGACAGAAATAAACATGCAGAAAATAAATTGAGCTTAAGATTTCATTAGTTATCTGAAATTTAAGCTTATGTTCAAAATGGCTATTGGATTTTTGTATATATTAGTTAAATGCTATGCTTACAAGGTTTTTTTGGCTTGAATTATGACTGAAAAAAATTGGATCACAGCTTTAATATCCAGGTGGGCAATGCTATTTGCCAGGATCTTTGCACATAATTCCGTTTTTTCTATCAAGCACAAATCCTGCCTTGCTACTAAACCTTCTGAAGTGTTCTGAGGTAAAAATGGGGATAAATTTTTAAATTGTTTCTTTTAATTTTTCTTCCTGTTTTTTAGGTTGTGGAACTTTTAGCAAGTGCTCTTATGGACTTGGTACAAGGAGTATACCATGAAAATTCTAATTCAGCAAAGGTAAAAGATTTTGGAATAATTGTAAAATGTTAGGTTTAAAAACCTTCATGGCAAAAGTAGAATTGATGAATGAAAATGTCATTCTTGTTTTGTGTTTAAATTTTACATGACATTTTTTTTTAGATTAGTGTTTTGGCTACAAATTCATGGCCATACGCTTAGTACATAGCAGATTTAGCCATTTAAAACAACCTCTTATCCTGTGGCTGAATTCACAGTCTGTTCAATCTGCAGCAGCCCAGTAGACACTGTGACGCTTCTGGCTAGCAGGTAAGCACTGTCACAAGGCAGGCAGGCTGGAGGAGCAGCTTGGGCTGAGGTGACTGGGCCCAGCCTTTCCCTAGAGAAAAAGGCCTTCCATGTCCCAGAAGAGTGGACCATGATCCTGAGAATATGACTGCTGGGAAGGTGAGAGAGCAATGTCTTCCATGTCCAAGGTCCAGAATTTACTGCATTATTAGATTCTGTATAATAAGTAGGATGGTTGCACAGTTGGATTATTTTGATTAATTTTATAGGTCTAGAATTAAGGTTTTTGACTCATTTAGCAGGACATCTCAAGAAAGGTTAGGTTTTATTTCCTTAAAAAGCAGTTATTTCATTTCAGTAGGATATTAGATATGAAGTAATTGCTTCATTGACCACCACCATCATTTAATGTAGTGTATACTATTATAAGGGACTCCTATCTTAGTGTTTCATTATTCTAACTTTTTTAGCTTCTGTATTAGCAAGATTTCACTCACTGCAAATTGGAAAAAGTATGCATGTGTGCACATCTTAAGCTTTTTGACATTTCCATTTGAAAAAAGAAAGACAAATTTTACTGGAAGTGAAACATAGGGCATGAGCAACTTGCAAAAAAAAAAAAAAATTAATTTATAAGTATAACCCAGGGACTCTGGATGGTTCAGAGAGTGGTTAGTGAAATATGAAGAACTGCATCTGTACATCTGCTAACATTTGGTTCAGGGAACTACAGTCCTCAGTAGGCACATCTAACCTAGCCTAAGCAGCATGTTGGTATTTGGGGACCTCACAGGATATATGATCACAGTGCACCCTGTTTCAGGGTTTTTCAAAGACATGCATGGTTCATTACTATGGCTGAGGGTTAATATCAGATTGTAAAATGGGTGACTTCTGGTCTAGTTCCACTCATATGAAGTTAACTTGTATATACAGTATGATTAAAATGATGATAGGTAAGCAGATAACATTGTGGTAAGTGATTCGCTCATGTTTCTTCATTTAATCTTCACAGAAATCCTGAGAAGTAGGTACTACTGTTATCCCCATTTTGCAGATGTGAAAACTGAGGTTTAGAAAAGATTAATTTTCCCAAGGTCACACAACTTGTTAGCTGGGATTTGATCTGGAGAGCTCAGGCTCTTAACTGCTCATTCTGTTACCTCAGTACCTTAATGAAACCTGATTTGGTAGCATCTGTCTGCCATATCTGAGAGCCTACCATATGATTACAATTGCCTATTCTGGCAGTTGAGGCATTGTTTTCCCTTGGGATATTTCCAAGGTGTCAACCTAGTTCCTTATAAGAAATTAATATTTTACAGTTAGATATCTGTTAATTTTAACTGAAAGTGCTATTATTGTTGGTTTTAAGGTTCCTAATTTATCTACTCTTACCATTTGTCCACTATAATTAGCCCAGTACATTCATAATTTTGTGAACATTTAAGTATTTTCTGTATGTCAGGCAGACCTAACAGCAACAACAATAATAAATGCTTAGATAGCACTGAACAGTTTGCTTATACCTTTTCTTTGTACATAATCACCTATAAAAAGGGTAACATTTGTTGAGGGTAACCATTTTATAGAGGAAACCATTTTATAGAGGAAAAGCCTGAAATTCAGAGATGACAAATGGAAGGAAAGTGTCTTAAAATTATTTGTCAATGCATGTTTGACAGTGTCATGATCTGAACCCAGTTTTTTTTTTTTTACTTTAATTCCCATGCTTTTTCTAATGTAATCTGTTTCTTCCTGGGAAAGAGAAAAGAGGAAGCAATAAAGTCTTTGGAAGACTATTGATCATTCTTAAACGACTACCTAGCAAGCACCAAATGCTGACTTTCATTAGCTAATAAATTTTACCTGAGAGAATCTGTAGCAGTGCTTCTTCATTAATCTGTTCATCTGTCCTCTTTCCCCACCACTGCCCCAAACATAGTTCTTTAAAGTGCTTGCTAAAGTCTTTTTTAAGCAATTACATTTCTGAATACAGCTAAAGCATTTAAAGAGCTGTTCTTTTTTAGTAACGGAAACAAAAACGCACAGTTGAACTACAGCAGTGGGAGTGCTTCTTGATGCCTCTGTTTGCACTGCTGGTCCAATTTAAGTTAACCACATTTCCCTTCCTAACTAGAAAAATTATAGCTTTTTTTGTTTGTTTTTGAGTGTGCTTGCCATTGCAATGGCTTTTCAGAATTTGGTTTCTCTAACTTGGCCCAAGAATCACTTCAGAGGCAGAGAGAGCACTGCCCCCACATGTAATGCCTTCAAGGTTTTCATGTTCTGGCGTGATTGGGAAGCAGTCACAAGTGGAGGTCATGTGGGAAGTAAGGCTGCGTCTGTGGATCTCTGTTGCACAACCTCAGTAGCCTTGGGCCAATTCAGTACACAAAAGAATTGCTTTGTGATTTAAAATATACTACAAACCATTTCATCTCTCTAGGAATAGAGGATACAATAGTGGTCTGTTTTCTATATGGCAACTTAATGCAGCGATGGAGAATCTGCATAGTAGGAAAATAGCTGTCTGTGAAGTAGGATCTATGTGACTAGAGTAGATGCATAAAGCACATGGAGGGGAAGTGGCACTGGATACATTGGAAATCACCTTCTTTAAAAGAAGTTTACCTAATTCTCCTTAAAGCTATGAAAATTTATGACTTACGTTACTAATTCTTAATAGATTGTAGGTAAATTGCGATCATATAAATATACAAGGTAAATTTAGGAAATTTATTCTTTGTTCTATCCACTGAAAAATATTTTTATTTTTTCATTTGCTAGTTCATGAACCATTCTTCCTTACAATAAAAATTAACCTTTATGCTTTCTTTAGTGTTTATGAGAAAATATCTCCCCTCCCTCTGCCTGTTTTTTTTTTTTTTGGCGAGAGAAATGTTATAATGCTGCACTGTAATGAACTGAGCTAACCAGCCAGCCCTCTCTACCTGTTTTTTGAATGTTAGCTAATTGAAGAAAGAAGCATGTTAAATAGAAAAATTGGATTTTAAATGGTCGTTTGCCATTCTAAGAGTTCACCAGTTAAGCTCTGCCCTATAATATTCATGTTACTCAATGTACTCACTAAATATTTTACATTTTAAAAAAATTGACTTTGGATCCACAAACCTATATACCTAAAATCTTTTTAACACTTGGGGTGTGGGGGGATGGCTGGCCAGTATAGGGATCCGAACCCTTGACCTTATAATATAAATTATTTTATTATTATAACTTATTTTCTGATTAGAAAAGTAAATACATATTCATCAAATAAAAATTGGGGCCTGGCCAGTTAGCTCAGTTGGTTAGAGTATGGTGTTATAACACCAAGGTCAAGGGTTCAGATCCCCATACAGACCAGCCACCAAAAAAAAAAACAAACAAAAATTGAAAACACAGAAAACGGTCAAGAGGAAAATAAAAATTATTTTATATAACCATCCTCTAGAAATGAATCATGATTACATTTTAGTATGTGTCTTTCTAGATTTCATTCTGTATTTCTCCTATTTTAGAGTTATTACTGTGTATAACATTTTGTATCTTGATTTACTTCTCAGCATAATCATTTTTATCATTAAAAGTTCAAAAATATAATTTTAATGGCTATTTAATATTTCTTTACCTACTGTACTATAATTTGCTGAACGATTCCACAATTTTGTACACTTTGTTTTCATTTTTTAGTAATTTAAACAATATTGTGATAACATCAGTGTATATAACTTTGCTCTATTTCATACTATTTGCTAAAAACAAAATTCTGAAAGTGAGATTCTTGAATCAAAAAATAAGAGTATTTTCAGTTGTTGTGGGGCGAACGCACAGAGGAATCCAAGACTGGTGTCAGTGTTATAGTTTTATAGCTCTTTATTTTAGTGTTGCATCTCTTTGTTCAAGATGGTTACAGCACCTCTTTCTGCTTGCAAGCAAGGAGAGCACTGGGGAGTAAGAACTCCCAAGCCAGTGTCTCCCAGAACAAAGGAAAAGATCCACTTGTATAGCCTAAATTCCCACCCTTCTCCCTCCCAGGTTCTCATTCAGGTCCTCTTATGTAAATGAGGGATGCTGTCCTGCTAATTTAGATTGGCTGATTATGGGACACAGTCTGTTGGTCACTTTAGGAGCCTAATTTGCCTCTGGCCCCTGGGGGAGGGGTGTGAGACTGCTGTTATCTCATAGAGGGCGGGCCCAAGAAGCAAGCAGGGTAAATGGCAGGAGCCCGAGTTTGCAGTGGAGCATAGAGTTTCTAAAACAGTTTCTCAAGTGGAAAAGGGAAAAGCTGAACAGTTAAAAATGCTTAGGGTTCCCTGCAACGCAGTATATCCCTATGCAGAAAAGAATTACTATCCTTAGAAAAGCCTACTCGTAAGGTTGGCTCTTGGCTGGCGTCTGGGAACTTGGATTTTAGGAATGTCCTCACCATTCTCCAACTGATTAAGAGTGGCTCACAGTGCCTGCCTAACTGCTTCTGCAAACAATATGGTTTATGCTGAACACCTGCTTTCCATCTAGGAGTCTATTGGCCTACATGACCTACCCCCCCAAAAAACCCTGAGCACTGAGTCTCTAGTGAATTTCCCTGGTAGACCACATTTCATGCATGTTATCACAACTCCTTACTGGAGGAATTAAGCATGTTCTGTGTGACTCCACTGGTAGGGGACTCTTGCAGTCTTGTACCTGGTTTCCTACAGACTTCATCCTATGGGACTTTTTACCTTTGCTGGTTTTACTTTGTATCCTTTCACTGTAAAAAAAAAAAAAAAAAGTTAGTTCCACTGTATGCTGAGTACCATGAGTCATCCTAGCAACTCATCAAACCTGGGGGAGGTCTTGGGGACCCCAAGTACAGCCGTTTTCTGATTTTTTTTTTTTTTTTTTTGGCACCTGACCAGTACAGGGATCCAAACCTGTGATCTTAGTGCTATAAGGCTGCACCTGATTCTTTATTCCCATCCACTCCTGTTCCCTCATTAGAAATCTAATCAAGATCCTCTTCAAAGGTAGTGTCTCTGACTTATTTTGGCGTTGAGTTGGGTAAACAGCACACCTCTGTCTTCAGAAATTCTGTTCACGTCGGCTTTGCCCTAATCTCAGGAAAGTGAAAGGATTTTAAAGAGAATCCAGTGCTCTTGGAAAGAAACTGGTTTGAGGGTCACTGAAATTGTAAAGATCCAATCTAATTTTTTCAAGCACAGACTATACTTTCAGTATTAGTAGATTTTAATTAGAAACATCAGTATGTTTTTGTGGAGCAAGATAATGTCTGTCTATTTGTTGTGTCTGTTTGTCTTTATGCTATCTTCCTTTGGCTCTCAGGCAGCTTTCAAGTAAATATAAAAATAAGATAATTCAGTTCACTAGGAAGTTATGGGTTGTCTTCTACCTGGAGAGCTCTATGCTACCATCTAAAATATAATGAAAAGATGATCAAGATGAGTTTTGCCCATTGGGAAAAATAACAGGAGGGAAATGTGAACAAGAAGTCACATCTGGTTGGGAAAATCAGAAAAGGCATCAAGGAGAAAGTGATATTTGAGACAGACATTAAAGGACGGGAGGATGTCTACAGAGGGAGAAGGATGGCATTCCAGGCAGAGAAAACAGCATGATGAAAGGAAGAAAAGCATATTTGAGATCACAGCTTCTTTCATGTAAGGATAAAGGAATAATGAAAAGTAACGCTGGAAAGTTAGGTTTATGGTAGGTGGTGGAAGACCCAAAATGCCAGAATGTAGAGATAATATCATGTTTAGTAATTGGGATTACAGAGGGATTGAAAGTTTTTAAACAAAGGAATTATATAGTTAGATCAACATTTGGGAACGTTAATTCCACGGTGGTCTTTAGGATGGTTTACAGAAGGAGACTGCAGGTAAATTGGAGCAGTTGGGAAGCCAAAATCATAAATGCCAGAGATATTCTTCTTCCACTTCAATATCATTTGCCCCTCTTGATGTTCATATCTCTGCATCAAAATCACCTTCTCAGAAATACTGTTCCACCATACCCAATCTGCAGTACCTACTCTACTTAATTCTCTTTATCTTAATTATAGTTGTCACCATCTGATTTTTTTGTTTGTTTATTTTCAGTCTATTAGAAGAATATAACCTGTATAGGAGGAAGGAATTTTGTCTACCATTGTATTCCCAATACCAGAACAGTGACTGGCACATTAGTAGTAGCCCAAAAATATTTGTTAAATTAATGATATAGAAAGGCCTAGAATGGTTGGAATGGAAGGGTTTTTTTCCTCTTTTCAGACAGCTATATCAATGTACAGTAAACTCACTATCATCACAATCAAGATAATGAACATATCCTTCACCCCCAATAGTTTTCTCATGCTCCTTTGTAATCCTTTGTAATCCTTCCCTCCTGAAACGCTCCTCCCACGATGATTCTCAGGCAATCTGTTGTTACTATGGATTAGTTTATGTTTTGTAGAATTTTATACAAATGGAAGCATACATTATGTATTCTTTTTTTTTTTTCTTTCCCTTTTTGTCTTTTTTTGTGACCGGTAACGGGATCGCAACCCTCGGTGTCACGCCGGTGTCGCGCCCGTACCGCGACCGGCAATGGGATCGCAACCCTCAGTGTCGCGCCCGCACCGCGCTCAACCAGTGAGCGGACCGGTCTCTATATGGGATCTGAACCCTCGGCGGGAGTGCCATCGCGCTCCCAAGCGCCGCACTCTACCTAGTGCGCCACCGGGCTGGCCCATTATGTATTCTTTTTGACTGGCTTCTTTGACTTAGCATAGTTATTTTGAGATGCTTCCATATTGCGTATATCAATTGTTTATTTCTTTTTATTGCTAAATAGTATTTCATTGTAAGGATCTACCACAATATGTTTATCCATTCATCTGTTGATGAACATTTGGGGTTTTTACAGTTTGAAGCAATTACAAATGAAGCTATCATAAACATTCAGATATGGACAGTCTGTATAAACATATACTTTCATTTCTTTTGGATAAGTATATAGGACTAGTCATACATTTTCATTTTATTTCTTTTGGGTAGACACCTAGGAGTGAAATTGCTGGGTCATATGATAGGTATATGTTTATCATTTTAAAAAACTGCCAAACTTTTCCAAAGCGGTATGTACCATTTTACATTTCTATAAGCAGTGTATGAAAGTTCCAGTTGCTGCATATTCTTGCTAACACTTAATATGATCAGTCTTTTATATTTAAGCTACACTAATATGTGTGTAGTTGTATCTCATTGTGGTTTTAATCTGCATTTCCCTAATAAATAATGATGTTGAACATCTCTCCATGTGCTAATTTACCATCATATATCTTCTTGGTGAAGTGTCCATTTAAACATTTTGCCCAGTTTAATTGGGTTGTTTGATATCATATTATTGAGTTTTGAAAGTTTTTTTTTAATATATTCTGGATACAAGTTCTTTATCAGATATGTGAATTGCAAATATTTTCTCCCAGTCTGGGATTTGTTTTTACATTCTCTTAACAGTGTTTTTCTAGAGCAGTTCTTAATTTTGAGGTAGCCTGTATTGTTCCCAGTCTGGGATTTGTTTTTATATTCTCTTAACAGTGTTTTTCTAGAGCATTTTATAAATTCATTCTTCTGTGTATTGTGCTTTTGATATATCTAAGAAATCTTTACCTAATCCAAGATCACAAAGATTTCTCCACTACCGTACATTCGCCTTGGCCGTACAGCAGGATCACAAAGATTTCTCCACATTTTTTTAGAAGTTTCATTTAGATTTTACATTTAGATCTATGATCCATTTTGAGTTAACTTTTATATATGGTACTCCTTCAGTCCTGTGGACTGAAGTTAATTTCTATATGTATGGATATCTAATTGTTTCATCACTATTTGTTGAAAAGACTATCTTATCTCCACTGTTTTGCCTTTGTACCTTTGTCAAAAATCTATTGAATACATGTGTGAGTCTGTCTGGATTCTCTATTCCACTTTACTGATCTATTTCTGGTTTTAGGATTTTTTTTGTAGAGGTTCTTGATTAGTAAGGAAATTCCCTTATATTTTTAATTTCCTGAGAATTTTTATTAGTAATTAATGTTGGATTTTGACAGTTTTTTCCTGCAGCTATTGAGATGATCATATGTTTCTTTTTTAGATTCTTCTTTTGTAGTCTGTTTATATAGTGAATTAATTGATTGATTTTCAAATGTTAAACCAGTGTTGCATTCCTGGAATAAATCTCACTTGATTATGATACAATCTCCTTTTTATATATTTTTGGATTTGATATGCTAAAATTTTGTTAATGTTTGCATCTGTTTTAGTCCATTTCTGTTGCTTATGACAAAATATCTGGGAGTAATTTAGAAAGAAAACAAAATTCATTGCTTACAGTTTCTGAGGCTAGAAAGTCCAAAGTCCCGGGAACACATCTGATGAAGGCTTTCTTTGGCAGATTATCACACTGCAAAATGGAGGAGCAGGGAGAGCACAGAGAAAGCAAGACAAACTCTCCTCTTCTTTTAAAGCCCTCAGAACCATGCCCCTGACCACCATTTTTAATCAATTCACTACTGTGTGGTCCTACAATTCAATCACCTCTTCAAGGCTCCACCTTTCAATTACCGTAATAGGATTTCCCACTCTCTTAACAGTCACAGTGGGGGCTAAGTTTCTAATACATAAAACTTGAGGGATGCAATTCAAGTTTCAGTGGGTTTTGGGAGGACATAATTCAATCCACTGCAGCATCTATGAGGCATTATTTGTATGTTATTTTTGGTGATTGTAATGTCTTTGTCTGGTGTGGGTATCAAGGTAATATTGGCCTCAGAATGAACTGGGAAATGTTTCCTCCTTTCAATTTTCTAGGAGAGTTTGTGTAGAATTAGTGTTATTTACACCTCAAACATTTGGTAGATTCACCAGTGAAGCAATCTGGACCTTTCTTTGTGGGAAAGTTTTTTTACTACAAATTTGATTGCTTTAGAAGTTATCAGGCTATTTAGGTTATGTATTTCTTCCTGAGTGGGCTTTGATAGTTTTTGTCTTGCAAGGAATGTGGTTATTTCATCCAAGTTGTAAAATGTATTGGGATAAAGTTCTTCATAATATTCCCTTATTATCGTTATGGTACCTGTAGAATTTGTAATGATGTCACCTTTTATTCCTGATATTGGTAATTTGTCTTCTTTTTTTTTTTTTTCCTCTTGAGGTTTAATGATATCTTTGATCTCAAAGGACCAGCTTTGGTTTCATTTACTTTCTCTATTTTTCTCCTTTTTATTACATTGATTTTCACTTTGAGTTTTGTTATTTCTTTTCTACTGATTACTTTGGTTTAGTTTCCTCTTCTTCTTTCTGGTTTCTTGAGTTTTAAGTTTCATATTTTCCTAGTTTTTAAAGCTGAGATTATTAATTTGTTACTTTTTTCTTTTTTAATATGGTATATAGTTCAGCAAATCTCTAAGTGCTACCTTAGTGGCATCCCGCAAATTTTCATTATGTCACTTTTTCATTTTTATTCAGTTTAAACAACTTACTGTTTTCCCTTTTGATTCTTTTTCTTTGACTCACAATTTAAAAGTTTGTCATTTTGTTTTCAACTATTTGGAGGATTTTCCAGATGTCTTTCTGTTATTGATTTGTAATATTTTGGTCAAAGAATATGTTTTGTATGGTTTGAATTATTTTTAATTTATTCAGAGTTGTTTTATGACCCAGATATGATCATCTTGGTAAATGTTTTAGGTTCACTTAAAAAGAATATGTATTCTGCTGTTGTTCATAGAGTGTGCTATAAATATCAATTAAGTCATTTTGGTTGATAGTATCATTAAAGTCTTCTGTTGGTGTAATTATTTTCATTCTACTACTTGTTCTGTCAATTACTGAGAGAAGAGTGTTAAAGTCTCTGACTAACACTGTGGATTTTTTATTTCTCCTTGCAATTCTATTAGTTTAATAATTCTTCATTTATTTCAAAGCTCTGCTATTAGGCACATTAGCCTTTAGGGTCATTATGTTATCTTGATGATTTGATCCATTTATCATTATTACCTGAACTTTTTTATCCCTGGCAATATTCTTTATATTTTTTTCTCTGATATCTACTTTTTCTAATATTAATAGCTCCCTCAGCTTTCTTTTGATTAAACTTATCATGGTATTTCTTTTTCCATCTTTTTACTTTTTTTTATATTTATAATGGGTTTTCATATGCAGCATTTAGTTGGATCTTGCTCTTTCATTCAGTCTGACAATCTCTGCTTTTTGATTTGTGTGTTTAGATCATTTACATTTTATGTGTTTATTGATGTATTTGAGTTTAAATATACCATCTCCTTTTTTCCATTTGTCCCATTTGTTCTTTCTTCCCTTTTCTTTTCTACTTTCTTTTAGATGATTTTTTTTATAATGCCATTTTATCTCCTTTGTTACTTATTAGCTTTAACTCTCTGATGTGTTTGTTAGTGGTTGCTCTTGAGTTTATACTACACACCTTTAACTTAGTTTACCATCAAGTGATAGTATATCTGCTCTTACGGTATAGGAACCTTACAAAAGTATATTTCTATTTCTTTCCTCCCAGACTTTGTGTTATCATTGTCATACACTTTACTTTCATATTTAGTATAAATCCCATAATACATTTTTATTACTTTTGCTTTAAACAGTCAACTATATTTTAAAGGGATTTAATTTTTTAAAGTCTTTATATTTACCAACATAATTAACATCTTCAGTGATCTTCATGTTTTTGTGTTGATACAAATTTCCAATTTTCCTTCTTCCTAAAAGATTTCTTTTAACCTTGCTTGGAGTGCAGGTCTGCTGCTGCTTAATTCTTTCAGATTTTGTGTGTCTGATAGGTATTTTCTCTGGATATAAAATTCTAGGTTGATAATTTTTTCTTCCAGTACTCTAAAGATGTTGCTCTATCACCTTCTCACTTCCATTGTTTCCAACAAGAAACTGCTGTCATTTTTATCTTTGATCCTACAATCATAATTAGATTCGATGTGGCTTTGTGTCATTTTTTCATATTTCTTCTGCTTGGGATTCATTGAGCTTCTTGGATCTGTGAATTTATTATTTTCATCAAATTTGGAAATATTTTGGTCATTATTTTTTCAAATTTTTTTCTGTTTTTCTTTTTCTCCTCTCCAATACATACTCCAGTTACATAGCAGGCTGCTTTAAGTTGTCCCAGAGCTCACTGATGCTGTATTCTTTTTTTTTTTTCCTCTTTGCGTTTGATTTTGGATAATTTTGATTGATGTTTATTCAAGTTCACCAGTTTATGTTTTCTATGTTTCTACTAAATATGTTCAGTGTTTCTTCTTTTTGATTGATGTTTATTCAAGTTCACCAGTTTATGTTTTCTATGTTTCTACTAAATATGTTCAGTGTTTCTTCTAGCCCTTGACCATACAGAACATAGTTAGGAAAACTGCTTTAATGCCCCAGTCTACTAATTATGTCATCTTTGTCATTTCTGGTTTCATTCAACTGGCTGATTTTTTTCCTCGTTCTGCATTGTATTTTACTGCTTTTTTCCATGCTTGTTTTTTGGGGTTTTTTGTTGGTGTTGGTGGTTTGTTTGTCTTTTTGTGGCTGGCTAGTATGGGGATCTGAACCCTTGACCTTGATGTTATCACATGCTTGACTATTTTTGATTGAGTGCCAGACATTGTTAATTTTATTTTGTTGGGTGCTAGATATTTTCGTATCTCTATAAATATTCTTGACCTTACTTCTTAAGCAGTTAAGTCACTGGAGACAGTTTGATCCTTACAGGTGTTCCTTTTAAGCTTTGTTAGGCAGGACCAGAGTAGCATTTAGTCTAAGGCTAACTTTCTCCACGATTAAGGCAAAACCCTCCGAGTACTCTACTGATGCCCTGTGAATTATGAGTCTTTCCACTCTGACTGGTGGAACAGAAGCTATTTTCAGCTCCAGGGATTTTCTTTTGTTCCTTCTGAGTGATCCTTTCCCCAGATTTTGGTTGTTTCTTTGCACCTATGCATTGGTAGTACTCAGTTGAAGACTTTAGTGAGACCCTGTGTACATCTCTAGAGCTCTCTTTGCAGCTCTCTCTTCTGTGTACTCTGCATTGTAAACTCTAACCCCTAACTCTAACCCCTTTGGCCTGTCTAGACACCCAGGTTCATCTCCTCAACTCAAGGATGCTGTCAGGCTCTACTATGATCTGGCATTCTCTTCAGGCAGTAAGCTGGAACAATTGTGAGACTCATCTCATTTCTTTTCCATCTCTCAATAATCCCTGAGAGATGGTTACATATAACACTTTTTTAATATATTTTGTCCAGTTTTTTTGTTGTTGTTTCAAGTGAGAGAGAAAAGCCTCTTTTTTTTCTCTATCTTGGCTAGAAATGCTAGTCCTTATGGTTTTATTTTTTTATTTGTGTTGTAATGACTTTTTAAAAAATAACAAAGAATTTCCCCCCTATAAATTGTAGGCATTGCTGGTAGCCTAAGTGCTTGTTTGGTGTTTCTACTGGGTACTTCAGGCATGGGAGTAAGAAATCAAAAGTGACAGCAATGTTTTGTACCTGGTTGACCAGAAAAAAATGATGAAGTTGCTGTAAGAAAGAAGTAGATGAGTGTAGTTGAGGTCAGATTAATGTTGAGGTGCTGGCAGACTCTCCAGATGAAAGGAGCTCTGGAAAGGTAATGTGGGTATTCATCCTGTAGACTGATAGGTAAGTGAGCTTTGGTAAACAAAGAAACAAAAAAGTTTAGTAAGATAAAAATAGAATGGAGAATATGGAAAGGAAGTTGAAATGGTTATCAGTACTGCCAGGCTTTGCTGTAATTGGACATTGAATTTGACCCTTTCTTCTCAGCTAACACCAAAACAAAGATATGTTGTGTTTGGAACTTTTCATTATTTCATTATTAATGCTACAGATAATTTTCATATAGACATTTTTCCCTAAAATTAAACACAAATAGGGATATATGTGGTGAGCCCTTATGTAAGCGATATTATTGGTGAATATACTAAATAGTACCTGCAACATAGAATTGCAAACAGCCAATTCTCCCAGCATCTACTCAGAAATCAGAGGATATTCATATCTCAGTGAAGATATTTCTGTTCGTGGAAAACCGAGAGAGTAAAGTTCTGTCTTCTGATACTCTAACAGAATAAAGAGATTGGATTTGGAAAATATAAAGTGTTTCTCATTGGATTCTGGTTTAATTATTTGTCATCATGAATCCTACATTAACCACAGAGCTATATCAGGCAGTTTTGAGAAAGTGCATATTCGTAAACTTGTACTGAATTTCTGCTATGTGCAGAACAGCATACTGAGTGCTCTTGAAGTATTCAAAACAAAGCTACAGGCCTGCCCTCAAGGATCTGATGATGCTTGCAGTTCAGAGGAAAAACATGCACATGTAACCATGGGAGAGCAATTTACCCATAAGGCCCACCTGTAAAATTATATGGTACAGACTATATATGTAGGAGAAAGTACAGCATTAAGAATTACAATGTTTCAGATAAAGTTTATTGGAAGAGGTAATTTTTAAGTTGAGTCTTAGAAGATAACAGTAGAAATAAATCGAGAAATTATTGAAGTTTGAAATCAGGAAATTGGCATTCAGCATTGGCTGGGAGGTCAAATTTATTTATTCATACTTTTAACATATCTTTTGAGTATCGGCTATGTGGAAGGTACTGGAGATACAGATGCTTAGTGAACAAGAAGACATCTTTGCTCTCATGGAGCTTACATCTTAGTGGAAAGGCCACCTAAAAACATAAGTAATCACATAAATAAACAAGAGAAATAACTGACAGTGATAACTGTGCAGCAAAGAACTAAACAGGGAGAAATGATAGTGAAGGATTGAGGGGGTTACTTTAAACTGGATACTCATGGAAAGCCTCTCTGAGGAAATAACATTTCAGCTGTGATCTGACAAAAAGCAGCCAGCTATGGGAGGGGAAGGGGGATGGAAAGAGAGAAAAGCATTCCAGGAAGAGGAAGCAACTCAGGCAAAGGCCTGAGGGAGAAAATGTCTTTGTGTGTCTGAGGAAGAGAATTCTGCCCAGGCGAAACATTGGTGGATGAACAGAAGAGAGCTTGGAGTTGAGTTCAGAGAGGCAAACAGGTGTTATGGAAATATTACAGGTTTACATAGGTATATAGACAAGAAGGTGCTTTGGACACAGGCTCTCTAAACCCAACTAAGGAAAGAAACCTATAATTTTGTTTTAGGGGTACCTGGTTATTCTAGGACTGCTCATTGAGAAGTTGGATTTAAAATAGTAAGCAGTAGGAAATCGCCATAGGATCTTGCACAGTGAGAAGATCTTTGATAAAGATTATTGTAGAAGCTGCGCATAGAATAAATTGGAAGCCAAAGAAATTAGAAGCAGACCAGCTGGAAGAGCATTGAAATAAAACAGGTGTGAAGCAACAAACAAGATTGTTGGCAGTGGAAACAAATGTAGGGCAACGGCCAAGGAGTTCAGCAGGTATCCTACCTCTCAGCTTTTCAAGTGATTTACAATTTATGTCTCCTGTTTTATTACTCTCTTATTGTGTATTTTGTGTAATTGAGTCAATATTCACTATCTTTTAACCTGTTCTTTATATATCAGTCTTTTATTTTGGTGCTAAGTATTCTTTAAGCAGCATTTTTCTATAAAATTTATTGCATTGCTTAAAAATATAGTTAAAAAAGTAATAGACAATAATTAGAAATATAGAGTATTTATACTGGTTTATTTCAATCTTCTTGCAGAATATAGCATTTCTAGTCTTTCATGAGAGGCCCCAAATTAGAGCTACCCTGCTGAGCCATTTCTGAATTCCTGATCCTCAGGAATTTTGATGAGAGGCCCCAAGTTAGAGCTACCCCACTGAGCCATTTCTGAATTCCTGACCCTCAGGAATTTTAAGATATAATGTTTAAATTGTTGCTTTAAGCCATTAAATTTGGGGCAATTTGTTAAGCAGAGATAGAGAGCTAATGTACACATCCATGTCCTTTGCCATGTAACTGTAATGCCTTTACACTATGGGCAGATGTACTTACATGCCTTTTAACTCTAGGCTCAGCTATTTGACTTGCTTTTGGCCAGTGGGAGGCTCTCTTGGGCCTCTGCCATCACCATGAGAAAAACCCTCCCTGGCTAACCTGCTGATCCAGGAAGAATGAGAGACGCTTGGAGCAGAGCCTCTCCAGCCAACCCAGAGAAGCGAAGTGAGAAGCAGAGCTACCACTCTGGATTAGCTTCATCCCAGCTAATCCAAAGGCACATGAACAATAATAAGTGATTGTTGTTTGAAGCCACTGACTTTGGGGGTGGCTTTACTAGGAGTAAACTGAAGTCAGAGGTCTGTGGGGACCTGGGGGTCTAGGCTAAGCCTGTCATTAGGGAGATGGTTTGAGGAGTTTAACTGGAGGATTCTAGCCTGAGGACCCCAGTTCTGCCTTCCAGGAATAGGAATCATTAAGTAACTACAATGTCAACCCTCCACAGGCTGGAGAGAGCAAAGGTTTGGTATTTGCAGTTTCAGGAAAGCCATGTCAGGGCTGTTCATGAGGTACCTGTAGTTTGTTTTTGTTTTTGGTGGGGTGTTTTTTTTTTTTGTATTAGTTGTTTTTTTTTTAATGTTTTCATAGTTTATTAATCCTCTTGTGAAAAATCTGCACAGTCATCGCAATCATTAATCCTTTTTGCCAGCACAAACATTGGCCTTTGCAGTCTCCTTGACTTTCTGCATTCTGTTCCTGAACTTCTTTCAATGTTTTCTTGAGGTCTTTTTCTTCTCATACAGGCCATGTCTTGCAAATCTGTGTTTGGGTTCATTTTTCTTTGCATAATCCAAAGAATTGTAAATCATGCCTAAGCCAGTTGTCTGGCCACCAACAATATGAGTTTTGGATTCAAATACAAAGATAATATCTAATATGGTTTTGTTCGTTTTGGTGAGTTTTCCCCAAATTTTTGTCTTAGGTACTGTTGCCTTCCGAGGATGAAGGACATTGATGACCATTTATTTCCACTGAAGTAGTCAGTTGGTTATGACTTCCTGATCCAGGTAGTTACCAAGTTGCTCATGATGGTGGCCAGTCCTCTAGCAAACAGAGAAAACTACAGTGTTTTATATGGAGGCATTATTGTACATGTGTGCAAACAGCACAGAATAATAATGATGGAAGAGCCAGGGCTTTGCACAATGTCCCTATAAAAATGGATAAAGGCAGGCAGGGGAGGTTGACTAGAAAGAGGGAATCGGTGAGGTTGAGTACAAAGAAGCCAGTTAACCCTACCATGGAAGGGAGTTCATATTGAAAGTTTTATTTTGTAAATTAGAAATAGGAAAAGTTTCCTTTCCTTTCCTTGATGTTAAAAATATCACAGTATATATACATGTAAAAGCTGTTTAAAAAAGAAAATGTGTATTTTAAGAGGCTTAAAAGTGAAACACTGAGTGCTTTATAAAAGCATTAAGATACTCTAGGGTGTATTTTATTGGTCCGTTTACTCACAACCTGTCCCTCACATTGTACCCAAGGCATGTATTAACGAGCTAATAAAACATGTCATGTCATGTTTTATTGTTTGCTGGGCATCTGTTCAAGCTTATATCACTCACAAATCCAGGACTTTGAAGATGCTAGTGGTGATGATAATAAATACCTATAATTTTACTAGCATCCTTTTTTCATAAAGTAGACACAGTCGTAAATCATTCTTTGCAAATAAAAATGTTGAATTTATTCAGGTTTAAAGACTATTTAGAGTAGTTTAAAATGGTTGTTGTAACCATGAAACATGTCAAATATGTAAAAGTACTATATGACAGATATGTATGGTTTAAAGCATAAAAATAAAATAAAACGCCAAGGTGCCTACTATCACATTTAAGAAATAGCATTTTTTTTAAACCACAAAATGTTTTCATTTAAAGTAGGTTTACAGCAGCAAATGTATTGTGAAATAAATATACTAGAAACCATATATAGGAATATTAGATTAAATATTCAAAGTTGCTAAAATGAGGATTAATACAGATATTGAGAAAGCAGAAAAGCTATTGGTGACTGAGAAAGCTTAGTGTGTATAATGGCCCTTTTGATTAAGTAGACCCTCAAGTTTAGAGTGGGTCTGCATGGTGAATGTTTTATTTGTTAAATGTTTAAATTGAATTTGTACACTATTTGGAGGTACTTTAGGTCACTCACTGACAGCTATCGCAGCAAAACATCTTAAAAGGCAGCTTATTTGCCTGAGAAATGAAACATCACTGTTAGGCATGTAAATTGTTTAATAGACTACCATTCTGATCAAAGGGCAAGAATAAACTCTTCAGAAAATGAAGCCCGTCTTCAATTACCATCTGTCTATAGTGAGTCCCAACACATTTTTATCTCCATCCCAGATCACTTCTGAGCTCTAGAGCTAAATATTTAGCTGCTTATTCAATATTTCCACTTGGAGTTCTCACAGGCATCTCAGACCCAGCACATCTGAGACCAGATACATGATTTTTCCTTCCAAAACGAGTCCATTGTTCTCTATAGTCAAAAACCTATGAGTCATTCTTCATACTTCTGCCTCTCACCAGGCTCACCCTGGAGGCTGATTTACTCCATTTTCTGTATCACCACCTTAGCCAGAAGCATAACTGGGAGGGAGGAGAGAAAACAGTTGCTCTCCTGAGCACTCTCTTCAAAAGTAGACTGTAGTCATTATGAAATAAAAAATAAAGGCCAGAAATTCTTTGACCCTCTCCTGTTGCCTCCCACCCAGTGGTGGGGATCTACGTTTCTCTCCCTTGAACCTTAGGGGGCTTGTGAGTGCCTCAACCAGTAGAGTACAGTAGAAGTGACACTACGTGCCTTTTCAGAGTAGGCCATGAAAGGGTCTCTTGGAATGCTCACTCCCTTGAAACTCACCCTCTGTGTGCTCCCTCTCTCAACTCAAGACGTAGGGAAACACCATGAGTGGGTGCTGCAGTCTTCAGTCCCAGATGGGCCTGACTGATCTGTAAGTAAATAAGCCATCTTATTTGAAGTGGGTCCCATCACTCAGCTGTTCCATCCCCCAGGCAGTGGAATGATCCCCAGCCCTTTGAATCATCCCCAGCGTTTCCAGTCTTCTCAACTGAGGCCCCAGACATCATGGAACAGAGATAAGCCATCTTCATTGTACCCCTTCTGAAGTCCCAACCCACACAATCTGTGGGCATAATAAAATGGTCATTGTTTTATGCCACTAAGCTGTGGGGTGGTTTGTTATGTAGAAATAGATAACCAGAATATGAATTTTGAGGGGACACACACATTCATATTTATTTATGCTCTCACTCGCCCACTATCAGTGCACAGGCTGCAGATGTCTTTACCCCACGCCTGCTGCCCCTTCTGCATGGTCCAAGATGTCGTCATCTCTTGCCTGAGCTACTCCAAGTAACTTCCTCTTTTGCCTCCCTATATAAAATCCTCCCATCCCCTAGTCTTTTCTCCATACAACCAGAGATCTCAAAATGCTAATTTGGTGATGATGCTGTGCCTCCATTTGTACCTCCACTGACATCCCATTACTCTTAGCAAAAAGACCAAAACCCTGAAGATGATACAAAAGACCCTGTGTAATCTAACCGCAGTCTGTCCCTCCAGCCTCACCTTGTAACATTCTTACCCTGTCTGCATAATAGCTCCAGTAGCCTTCTCTGATTCCTTGGACATGCCATTCTCCTTAATATGTTCAATCCTTATAGCCTAGAACACACTTCTTCATCTCCTTTACTATTTGCACCTTATTCATCCTTCCTATTCATCAGCTCAAGTGTCACTTCCTTAGGGAAACTATCCCCCAAAACCCCAATCTCAGCCAGGTTCTTTTATGACATGCTGTCATAAGAGTATATTCATTTCCCTCATTGGAAGTCTCCCAGTTTGTAGTTATGTATTTATCTGTGTGGTTATCTGATTGTTTGACTTCCCCACTAGACTGTAAGAACTCAGAGCAAGGACTGGTTTTGCTTATTGGCACAAGCATCTAGAACAATGCTTTGTACACAGAGATAAGCAGAGAGTTGTAAACAAATTAATAAATGGAGGAAATACAAATGTCTAATCAATGAAATGATTTCTCAAGTTTAAATGAAATGCCACTTTTTACCTATTAACTTCACAAGTAAAACAGTAATTCTACTCAATGGCAGGACAATCTCAAACCTGGCTAGTCAGTGTGCAGATCAGAAGAACCTTTCTAAAAAGTAGTTTGGCGGAATGTTTTAAGAGACTTTAAAATGTTCGGATCTACGGCTGGCCTGGCCCATGGTTCACTTGGGAGAGTGTGGTGCTGATAACACCAAGTCCACGGGTTCAGATCCCTATATAGGGATGGCCGGTTAGCTCACTTGGGAGAGCGTGGTGCTGACAACACCAAGTCAAGGGTTAAGATCCCCTTACCAGTCATCTTTAAAAAAAAAAAAAGTTCAGATCTATTGGCCATAGACTCCATTTGTGGTAGCCACCCTCTCAGATCACCCCCAAAGAGCCTCACCTCCTAATATTTCTTTGTTTTCCCTTTCCACATTGTGCAAGGGTTGATCTGTGTGACCCACAGTCTACAGCAGAAGTGATGGTATGTCACTTCTAAGATTAGGTTTATAAAATATTGTGAAGCTTCTTTCTTGGGTGTGTTACTCTCTTGGATCACCTGCGCTGGGGGAAGCCAGAAGCCATGTCATGTGAGCAGCCTCATGGAATGGCCTGTGTGGTGAGGAACTAAAGCCTACTTCCAACTACCACCTGACTAACCCTGGGAGCAGATTCTCCATCCGCTATATATGATGGTTGCCCAAGCCAAAAGCTTGACTGCAATCTCATGAGAAATCCTGAGCCAGAATCAGCAACTCAGCCATTCCTGGATGCCTGACCCTCAGAAACTGTGAAATAATAAATGTTTGTTGTTTTAAGATGCTAAGTTTTGGGATAATTTGTTATGTAGCAACAGATAACTAATGCACCATGATAAGGAAATTCTTCCTAAAATGTTTTAGTAATTTGTTGATGTAGCCATGTTTCTTCTTACAGAGAATTCAACAGAATGTTTTCAGTGGCAAAAAAAAAAAAGGAAAACCCAATTAAATAGACACAAAAGTAAGGAAATAATAGGTGTAGTCATGCAGCAGGGATGGTTAACATGACAACTCGATAATGTCAAGGTTCTGTCTCCTTCGCCTCCTTAGTGTTGTGTTTATTATCAGGCTGGTAGCAATTTGGCTACAGTAGTCCTCAGTATGTCTCATCACAACAGAGCAACATCCAGAGGAAACAGTTCCCATTTCTACTGGGGTCTCTTTTCGAGAATTTTTCTGGTAGACTTCCCTCATATGTCTTTGGCTAGAATTGGACCACATACCCATTCCTAAATTAATCATTCACAGAAGCAGTGAATACCTGAACAAAATTAGGGTTTTGTTAGTAAGGGAGTGGAGGGAGGGAAATGGGTCCTGAGTGAGCGGCTGTCCTGTCCACAATAAGAAGCTGTCTTGTTTCACCTTTTGAGCAGCTCGTATTATGCCTACCTCTCAATGCCCACCAGCCACCACTTTACCTCATCTCTGCTCAACTCGAATACTGCACTCAACCACCCATGTCACACATGCAATCATGCCCTTTCCTGCTGAAAACAGTTTTCTAACACCTAAATGATAAGGTCCAAAGCTCTTGGCTTCTTATCCACCTGGCTAGTCTGGTCTTTTCTTCACTTTCTTCACAGTTTTAATAATGTAGAATTGCTATTGATGTCCCAAAGTCATCCCCTACCTTATCTTCCTGGATAATTGTGGTTTATTATTCAGAACCAGGCTCAGCTAACAGTCCCACCACTGAAGCCTCCTTTAACTCTTCCTTAATAGAACTATTCACTCTCTTCTGTATACTGTAAGCATAGCTCTCTTTTTACATACCCAACTGCTTTATAATTATTTACTGTTTTTCCCCTGCTGAGCTTCTCCTAAAGATCAAGGAATAATGCCTAATTCTCAAATCCACAGTGCCAGACATATAGTAAGCACACACAAAAATCCATTCGGTTGTGTCTGTTGCACATTTACATGGTATGGCAAGCACCAGCCTACACTGCATTTAAAAGCAGGCCAAGTTTTCCTTTGGTGCTGTCCAGTTTGTTCATCTCAAAGACTTCAGTATTGCCTTCTTCCCCTACTGTGCAACCCATCCCGAGACTATCTGCTGCCCTCTAGCTGTGCAAAGCTTCCCTCGTCCCAGGTGGCATAAAGGATTTGTGCTATAAAATACTCTTCCCTTCTCCATCCCGACCCCTCTTCATCATGGCCCTTCCAATATACTCTGGCAAGAACTGACTAGTGGGCAGGGCAGGACAAGAACTGTAGTGAGGAGGGCAGGAAGGGAAGGGGCTGGCCAGCCCTAGACCAAAGAATGCTTAGATTTTAAAATTACTTAGCAACTCTTCTTTCTAATTTGTGAGTAAAATTTTAATGGTTCTATGTATTACATAGAACCATTTTTTTAAAAAGTAGCTTTAACAATACACATTTATCAAATCTTAATCTTTTCCATGATTTACGTCGATATAAAGCTTCCAGATACCTACTTTTCTATCTCCCATGTGATTAAATTATAAACCAAAGCAAATTATTTCATCCTATTAGATGATGTTATTAAAATATTATGCTTTTTCCCCCTCCCTCGAGATTCCTGAAAAAATACTTATCTACTGCTTCTAATCTTGTTACTTATATGCTCAAGACTCTTGGATTTCTTCAATGGATATTATTAAAAGGCTTAATTTACAGGATTACATACATTTTTTGATAACATAGATGAAATATGTCATTCACTTTTAAATACAACCTACTTTT
>NW_007732081.1:0-2363 GCF_000696425.1 Galeopterus variegatus | reverse complement strand
GATATAAAGCTTCCAGATACCTACTTTTCTATCTCCCATGTGATTAAATTATAAACCAAAGCAAATTATTTCATCCTATTAGATGATGTTATTAAAATATTATGCTTTTTCCCCCTCCCTCGAGATTCCTGAAAAAATACTTATCTACTGCTTCTAATCTTGTTACTTATATGCTCAAGACTCTTGGATTTCTTCAATGGATATTATTAAAAGGCTTAATTTACAGGATTACATACATTTTTTGATAACATAGATGAAATATGTCATTCACTTTTAAATACAACCTACTTTTTTTTTTTTGTCTTTTTCCGTGTCCGGCAATGGATCACAACCCTCAGTGTTGCCCCCATACCGGACCGGGGACCGGCAACGGGATTGCAACCCTCGGTGTTGCCCCCGCGCCTCGCTCAGCCAGTGAGCGGGAACCGGTCCGTATGTGGGATCCGAACCCTCGGGCGGGAGTGCCGCCGCGCTTCCCAAGCGGCGCACTATCCAGTGCGCCACTGGGCCGGCCCAAATACAACCTACTTTTAAACTATAAAAGATATCAGGTATTGCATGTTTTTCTATTATGTGTTCGTCAAAATAGAATCCAATTGCTATACACCTGAGATTCATCTCTGCCACTTACTAGTGTCTGGTCTTGGTCAAAATGCATTCTTGAAACCTCCTTACCTATCAAATGGGAATAATAATATTTAAGATTTTTGAGGCTGATGTAATTAAAGAATGTGAAAGTGTCATCATGTAATTAGCTCCCAGGAAATACTAGATTCCATTCTTCTCCTTGCTTCCTTCTGATCTCTAAATGTAAAGATTTATTGAAAATTTCCTATACTTGACTTTTAAAAAAAATAAGACTGGTAAACTGTTTTGACTGTCTTGTTTAGATTCTCAAAATAGTTGAAAAGAGCAAAAAGACAAAATAAATGCTGGAGAGGGTACAGAGAAAAGGGAATCTCATACATTATTGGTAGAAATTTAAACTAATACAGTCATTATGGAAAACAGTATGGAGGTTCCTCAAAAAACTGAAAATAGACCTACCTATGACCCACAATCCCACTACTGGGTATATACCCAAAGGAAATGAAGTTAGTATATCAAAGAGACACCTGTACTCCCATGTTCATTGCAATACTATTCATAACACCCAAGAGATGGAATCAACCTAAATGCCTATCAACAGATAAATGGATTTTAAAAACTATGGAATATATACACGATAATACCATTCAGCTATTTTTAAAAAATGAAATCCTGTCATTTACAACAACATGGTTGGAACTGGAGACGATCATTTTAAGCGAAGGCAGAGAAAGACAAATACTGCATGATCTCATTCATATGTGGAATCTTAAAAAAAAAAAAAAAGTGGTTATTATAGCAGTAGAGAATAGAATAATGGTTACCAATGGCTGGGAAAGAAAGTGGGCCAGGGGTAGGGTACGAGGGAAGAGGTAGATTAATGGGTACAAAGTTACGGGTGGGTAGGAAGATAAGCTCTGGTCTTCTAGGCTGACTAGAGCTAATAATACTGTATTATATATTTCTAAATAGCTAGAAAAGAGCATCTTGACCATAATCACCACAAAGAAAAGGTAAATGTTTAGGTGATGGATAAGCTATCTACCATAAGCGAATCACAACAATATATGCATGTATTGAAACAACACACTGTACCTCATAATATGAACAATTAAAAAAAATAAATAAAGGGCCGAGCCCGTGGCGCACTCAGGAGAGTGTGGCGCTGGGAGCGCAGCAGCGCTCCCACCGCGGGTTCAGATCCTATATAGGGATGGCCAGTGTGCTCACTGGCTGAGCACGGTGCAGCCGATCTCACAAAAAGACAAATAAATAAATAAATAAATAAATAAAAACAGGAGTTGAAAAGGGCAATTCAAAGCAAACATTTAAAATNAAAATCCATTCGCTGTGTCTGTTGCACATTTACATTGTATGGCAAGCACCAGCCATACTGCATTTAAAGGCAGGCCTAGTTTTCCTTTGGTGCTGTCCAGTTTGTTCATCTCAAAGACTTCAGTATTCCCTTCTGCCCCTACTGTGCAACCCATCCCGAGACTATCTGCTGCCCTCTAGCTGGGCAAAGCTTCCCTCATCCCAGGTGGTATGAAGGATCTGTGCTATAAAATAGTCTTCCCTTCTCCATCCTGACCCCTCTTCATCATGGCCCTTGCAATATACCCTAGCAAGAACTGTAGTGAGGAGGGCAGGAAGGGAAGGGGCTGGCCAGCCCTAGACCAAAGAATGCTTAGATTTAAAAATTTCTTAGCAACTCTTCTTTCTAATTTGTGAGTAAAATTTTAATGGTTCTATGTGTTACATAGAACAATTTTTTT
>NW_007732080.1:141254-141511 GCF_000696425.1 Galeopterus variegatus | reverse complement strand
GGGTTCTTCCAAACTGAGGCCCCCAGAGATGGTATCTGCCTCCCGGAAACAGGGAGTTTACTTGGGCCCGACGCCCAGGGTGTGGTGGAGAGACAATCTGGGTGGGCTCCTCTTCCATGCCCTCCCGACACTTGCCAGGGGCTCCCCATGCTACCAGCCCCGTCAGAGATCCGCGGGGAGAGTGGGATTGTAGGGTGGTCCACAGGCCCCGGGGTGCCCCACGTCGAGGTAAGCAAATGGCACATCTCAGTGAGGAG
>NW_007732080.1:134780-141029 GCF_000696425.1 Galeopterus variegatus | reverse complement strand
ACGACCCGCATGAGGGGCTGGGTTGGAGGTGACTACCAGAGCTCGCAGAGTTGGGCCAGTCCGGCGCGTTCCACTCCATTTCTGTGTCATCTCTGCTGACTTACTTGGCCTTTGTTGTCTCGGGATGCTCGCTCAAATCCGCAGGAGGGCTTGGGTGCTCTTAGGAGTCTTCTTTTGTGTCGGCCCTAAAACCTCGAACCTGTTGTTGCTTGTTTGTCATTGTAGGTTCGTTGTTGAAAGATTTATTTGTTTTTTGTTGCTCTTGGAAATGCAAATAGTACTCTGGTATCACAGCGCACACTTCTCAGGGTCACGCTGTCTCCTGGCACGGCCGCTCTAGACCCTTCGCCATCTTAGAAGCCCTACATTTTCTCTTTTCTAAGTCAAAATTATAATATAAGAATTTCTTATAGCCAGTTCTTAGTGATCATCATTTTAATGGCTATGCAATATTCTATTATAAAGATGAGCCATAATTTAATATTCCTTGTTCTTGCCTGTACAGGTGGTATCTATCCTTAATTATGAATAATTATTCAACAGAAATCATTGTAACTAAATATGTTCCTACATTTAAAAATATTTCTTTGGGATGTTGTACCTATTGACATACATTTTTGTAAAAGCGTTGTAACAGATTATATCTCTGTTTTCAATATATATTATTATACAACATATGTGGTTACTTGAAAAAGTTCATGAAAAGATTTATATTATCTTTTAACTCTACTTTCTTGTGAATTTTTACAGTATTCTTTTATGCATATGTGAAAATATAGGTTATAACTTTACCAGCAACATTGTGCATTATATTTTAAAAAAATTCTTTGCTAATTTGATAGGCAATTCTTAAAAGTGTTTATCTTAACTTATATTTATTGAACTATTATAAAGCTACAAGGTTTCCCATGTTTTGTGAACCAGGTAAATCATCTCTTTCATGAATTATTTATTCATGGCCTTTGCTCATTTTGTCTTTTGGAGTTTAAATGGCTTAAATACCAGGTTTTATGCACTTTTTAAGAGAACAAAGATAAAAACCATTTGTCTATTTTATTTGTCATAGTATTTTTTCCTGGTTATTTGCCTTTTTACTTAACTCAGTTTTATCTCTGTCTTCTCCATCAAGGAGGAAAACACTCAAGCTGGAAAGAATAAAACTAACACAAGTGAAGGGGAGCTGAAGCCCAAGAAGGTGAGAAGCACTTTGCATCTTCAAATGAGTAAAACTATTTATTCTTTGATCAAGTACTTTGCAAGATAATGAAAGAATTTGGAAATACAATTATGGGACAAATATTTCTAATCTTTGAGGAAGACGGTATTTTAAAAAATAAGTAAAAACATGGGATCTAAGCCTACTATGCCAGTAATCTGATGGCACTTTGGAAAAATTCTAGATGGATTGTTTATGAGAGCTCTTCACAAAAGAAAACAGTGATGAGTTATAGCCAGAATGCATCTATTAGCAGCAATTTATGTCAAAGTAACTATTTTTGCATGGGCTATTAGATTAAAAGAAGAGAAAAATTCCGTGAACATAGCTATTTTATTTCTGCAGGGCATCAATTGAAAACTTTTATAATATTCTTGCAGGCAAGATGGCGACGTATGGGCTGGGGGATAATCCTGTTAGGTGGATTAACAACTGGTTAAAGAGCTCACACAATAGGATGCTGATTGATGGGAGCCTCAAGTTATGTTCAACAGGGCTCCAATATGAGCTATAGTTTAATGAACATTTTTCTAATTACTAGGATAAAGAGATCAAAGCCTTCTTATCAAATGTGTTTAAGTCCCAAACTGGGAGCCTTAATGAATATGCTAGATGAAGGAAGGTTTTTCAAACATATCTCAACTGATGGAAATCATGGTAGTAGGCATACATGTAAAGCATAATGAACTTAGTTTGAAATAATGAATTGAGCAAGTATAAAATGGGAATCTTCATGAAAGTAAAAGAACCAAGTGTCTCCATTGCCTAAGAGTTCCAAGCAAGAAAAGAGTATGACATTTTTATTTGTATTAATCAGAGTTCCCTAGAGAAAAAGAGAATGAACAGGACACACACAAACACACATGCATACACGAATTGGCTTATGTGAATGTGGGCGCTGAAATCTAGCAGGCTGGAAATATTGAGCTGCAGTGGTAGAATTATCACATCTAGGGCAGTAATGGTTGATATTTACTGAACTCACAGCACATTTTATATTTTGAGTTTAGTTCTGGGTAACACAGTTTATGAAGCTCATTTCTGCTGGAGCAAGTCAACAGATGAATTAATTGAGATGGTGAATATCAAGGAAGACATGCATTTTAAAGAACAGTTGAAGAGATCATGATGATCCTTAGGAAGAATAGGACTCAGAAAAGCTCTTTTGGTTGGAAATTATTCATGTCGACTTAAGAGAAAAGGGAAATAGATTGACATATGTAACTGAAAAGGCAGGAATAAACCTAACATAAGGCTCAAATGATATCCAGATTTGAAACCATTTTATCTAATCTTTTCCATCTATCTCTTGGCTTTGATTTATTTGGCTTTATTTTTAGGAAAAAAAAAAAATCTCCATGAGGTGGTGCCTGAAACTCTGAGCTTGTATCATTCTAAATCTAACAGTCCACAGCAGAGAGATTCTCTTTCTTATGGACTCCATTAAAGTAACTGGAAATGTCACATTAAAAGGATCATTCACCATCATCAAGTGGGATTTTCCCCTGGGATGCAAGGATACAAATTAATAAATGTAACATACCACATTAACAGAATAAAGGACAAAAACCATATTATTTCGATAGACGTAGAAGAAGCATTTGCTGAAATTCAACATCTTTTCATGATAAAAATTCTCATCAAATTAGACACAGAAGGAGTGTACTTCAACACAATAAAGAACATATATCACGAGCTCAAAACTGACATTATATTCAATGGTGAAAAGTTGAAAGCTTTTTCTCTGAGATAAAGAACAGAACAAGGATGCCCATACTCACCACTTCTAGTAAATGTAGTATTGAATGTGATATTCACAGTAATTTGACAGAAAAAAAATCATTCAAATCAGAAAGGAAGAAGTTAAATTGTCTATGTTTGCAGGTAATATGATCACATATACAGAAAATCCTAAAGACTCCACCAAAAAACCATTAAAATTAACAAACAAATTCAGTACTTTTACTGGTTACAAAATCAACATAGAACAATCAGTAGCATTTTTATACACTAACAACAAACTATCCAAAAGAGTTCAGAAAACAATCTCATTTATAATAGTATAAAAATAGTTAGAAATAAATTTAACCAAGAATGTAAAAGATTTATAGACTGAAAACTACAAACCCTATAAAATGTAGATGAAAGCAGTTGAGGAAGACACAAATGAATGGAAAGATATTCTGTACTCATGGATTGGAAGAATAAATATTGTTAAAATGTCTATACTACTCAAAGCAATCTACAGATTCAATGCAATCACTATCAAAATTCCAATGCCATTCTTCACAGAAATAGAAAAAACAGTCATAAAATTTGTATGAAACCACAGAAGACCTCAAATAACAGTGCAATCTTAACCAAAAAGGACAAAGCTGAAGTAATCATTCTACCGAATTTCAAAATATATTGCAAAGCTATAGTAATTGAGCAGCATGGTACTAGCATAAAAACAGACACATAAAGCAATGGAATAGGATAGAGAGCCTAGGAATAAACCCACACATCTATGGTCAATTTATTTTTGATAAAGGTGCCAGGAACACACAATGGGGAAGGGACAGTTTCTTCAATAAATGGTGCTGGGAAAACTGGATATCCACATGCTGAAGAACAAAATTTGACCCTTACGTCACACCATATACAAAAATCAATTCAAAATGGAAGACCAGAGAGTGTAAAACTAATAGAAGAAAACATAAGGAAAAAGCTTCTTGACATTAGTCTTGGCAGAGATTTTTTGGCTATGACCCCAAATTCACAGGCAACAAAAGCAAAAATAGACAAATGGGATTACATCAAACTAAAAAGCTCAGCACAGCAAGGGAAGCAATCAGCAGAAGGAAGAGACAACCTACAGAATGGAAGAAAATATTTGTTACCCATACATTTATTGAGTCAATATCCAAAATATATAAAATCTCAAAAAACTCAGTAACAAGAAAACAAACTGATTAAAAAATTGGCAAAGACTCTGAATAGACATTTCTCAAAAGAGACATCCAAATGGCCAATAGGTGTATGAGAAAATGCTCAACATCACTAATCATCAGGAAAATACAAATTAAAACCACAATGAAAGGTTACCTCACACCTGTTAGAATGGCTTTTATCAAACAGACAAAAGATAAGTGTTGGCAAGGATGTGGAGAAAAAGGGAACACATGTACTGTTGGTGGGGGTGAAAATTAGTACAGTCATTGAAAGCAGTATCATCAAAAAATTAAATAGTATCATCAAAAAATTTAAGTTCATCAAAAAATTAAAAATAGAGTTACCATATGATCCAGCATTCTCCTTCTGGGTGTATATACAAAGGAAATGACATCAGTGTGTTGAAGAGATATCTGAACTCCCGTGCTCACTGCAGCATTATTCACAACAGCCAAGATATGAAATCAACTTAAGTGTCCATAAATGGATAAGTGGATTAAAAAATGTGGTATATGTAGACAATGGAATACTATTCAGTCTTAGAAAAGGAGATCCTGTCATTTGCAATAACCTGGATGGACCAGGAGGACATTATGGTAAGTGAAATAATCCAGGCACAGAAAGACAAATACTGCACTTATATGTAGCATCTAAAAAAGCTGAACTCAGGAGCAGAGAGTAGAATGGTGGTTAGCAGGGGTGGGGGTATTGGACAGAATGGGGAGATGTTGCTCAAAGGGGACACAGTTCCAGTTAAGACAGGGGAAATAAGTTCTAGAGATCTATTGTACAGCATGATGTTAAGAATAATGCTACTTGAAAATTGCTAAGAAGGTAGATTTCAAATATTCTTACAACAAAATAATAAGTATGTGATGGGTATGTTAATCAGCTTGATTTAATAATTTCTCAGTGTATGCATATATCAGAATGTGGAGAGTACTAACATTCATAAAGCAAATGTGTTTCACAGAGCCTAACTTTTTAGAATTAAACATAGAAATGTTAAGCTCACGAAAGACAGGAAACTTTCCCCAGGCTAAAGTCTCTGCTGTAGATAAAGGATTGTAACACAGGAAAATTGCTGGCTCCAAGGGCAGATGTCCTTGGTGCAGCTAAACCTAATGGTTGTCACCATGACAATTATCTTACTGTTCTTTTGTAACTACCTATATTCCTTTTCTGTAACTTTCTGGCCTGGAGAATAAATAATGAGAGAAGACACCAGTTCAGTGTTAATTTTCAAGGAGGAATGCCTCTCTCTTGAGGGTTCCTGGAAATTAACCCCTTCAGGGCTTCTCAGTTCTCAGAAGAAATGGGCTTTGAGTAATCCTTTGCATCTCCATCACTCTGGGGGAGAGGTGACATTAGAACATCATGTGTACCCCATAAATATATACAATTTATATTTATCAATTAAAAAAAAGACCAAAATCATGTCTCATTGATTTAGCTTTATCAAATGCCCAGTTATAAACTAAGTATCGGGGCAGGAAATTTGTAAGAATGTTTTGACAGTCCTGAGTCACATGCCCATTCCAGCTGTCTGAATGCCCAATCGCTGCAAACAACCATGTGGATTAAGAGTAAGGAAAGTGTGGCACTAAAGGAAAATTAGAAGGTGGACAAATGGGTTCTGGCTAGTAAAAAATGACATTGTTCACTACAAAAGACTTGATTATTGTTTTTCCAATATTTGTAGGTCTGTAATGTATGAGAAAGATGAGGATTTTTCGGGGCCGGCCCGGTGGTGCACTGCTACAGTGCACCGCTTGGGAGCGCAGTGGTGCTCCCGCCGAGGGTTCGGATCCCACATACAGACCGGTTCCCGCTCACTGGCTGAGTGAGGGGTGGGCGCAGCACCGAGGGTTGCGATCCCGTTGCCGGTCCCGGTCCGGTATGGGCGCGACACTGAGGGTTGCAGTCCGTTGCCGGACACAAAAAAAAAAACAAAAAAAAAAAAAAAAAGATGAGGATTTTTCTATGTAGCCCCAAAGGGAAGAAGTGACATCATTAGGTAGAAGTTAAGAAAAAACAGATGTTTGGGCCGGCCCGGTGGCGCACTGGATAGTGCGCTACTTGGGAAGCGCGGCCGCGCT